>NC_056731.1:186994628-187147128 GCF_019279795.1 Protopterus annectens
TATCTTCTGCATCAGAGTCCTCATAAGTAGGCATAGACAACTCCTATTCATTAGAAGAATCAGAAGAAATAGAATCCTGTTCAGTAGATTCATAGTCAATATCTTGCCTATGCCTCTTAGAAAGGGGGGGGGGGGTTGACTACCCCTGATCAGAGTAATTAAATCTTCAGCCATTTTGATCATTTGTTTCTTAGGCATAGGGGCCTGTACATGTGACCTAGGCGTCGTTTTTTTAGACAATGGTCGAGATTTTGGCCTTAGTTTTGAACATGGCGTCGGTCTACTATACAAATCTGTAGGCCTGAAAACACCCTCAGAAGCCAGTGCCTGCACAGAGGCTCCGGACCCATCCAAGTTAGAGACATCCGAGGGTTCCATAATTGAAGCATCTCACGGCATACTGGACTCCGAATGAGTCTCAGTAGAGGCCTGTGAATCAGAATTAGTGGGTTTCAGGGGCTGCGAAAGCACCTCACTGAGTACCGGCGAACTGGCGACTGGCTTAGGAGAAGCGTCGTCGGCAGTTTGTCTCTGTCTTTTTCTTTGTGGTTTTTAGGTATTCCGGTAGTCGGATTGCTAACCGATAACATTTCTGGATAATTAAAGCGTGAGCCAAAATATTTAGAAGCAAAAATTTACCGACATTTAATAGTGTGTTGATTAAATAAAGCACAGAACCGACAGCAAGGTATGTCATGGTCAGGGCCTAAGCAAGGAATACAGTACAAATGGAAATCATTATGAGGTATTTGCTTCCCACAAGTAATACAGTTATTAACTTTTACTGACATCGGTAAGGAGCAAGAAAAAGTTTCCCCAAAGGGGTACTTTGCTTTTTAGTTGAAGACTTCAGATCCGAAACTCAAAAATGAAAATTTCAGGAGGCGGCCGACTGGCACTTGCGAACTGCTTCTGCTTCGGGAACCGCGCGGCAAGAAAGACTGATGTAATGGCGTCGGCTGCATGTTTTATACCTCTGATGACCTGACATTATGGAAGAAGGGACAGCAACAGAAACAGGACCCAAGACTTTGTTAATCAGGCCGACTGAGGGCAACCTGCCAGCAGATTACCCAAATGTAATGACTGCAACAGTGAAACACAAAGAACATCCAGTGACACCTTCTTAAGGTTGAAATAACACAGTAAATTTATTAAAACAACACAAATGCTAAAATTACAAGCATTTTATTCCTACTCCAAGGACTTTATCAGATGCTGACCCAGCCCAATTTTCCTACTTTTATAATCAATTAATGGCAATTTCCTCCAAAGCCAAATTCTGAAAAAAATTAATGTTTGTTTTTTCGGCTTTTCCTGGTTAGGGGTCGCCACAGCGGAACTCCAGTCCGCTAATGATTGGCAGTAGATTTTTATGGTGCCAAGTTGCCAGCCCAATGCCCAACCTTCAGTGAAGGCACACCCATTCACGCATGTCTTTCGGAGGCCACTCTACCGTGGGGAGGATATGCAGACTCCACACAGAAGGCACTACAAATTAATATTATCATAAAAGCTTAACATTTGATCAAATTCTTCTCAATAAACTTTCATCATAAAACATTTAACCTTATTCCTAAAAAAAGGGCAAGGTGTTTAGTGACGTTGTTTCCATTTTTTTCTGATGAAGTTGGTGTATTTATGCTGACGAAAAGCTCGTGGGAAGCTTAAAGTATTAAATTACATCTTTTAACTTATCCATCGACTGGTGACTTCCTTTACAGTTTTTGAGGTTTTAGGAGAGTTGTTTCATCATTTTCACTGGGTGGTGTGTCTCAGTTTATCTTATCAGTTTGTGTGCGATGGAAACTCCCCTTTTGCCCTTGTCTGGTACTCCTACGGAGGAAGAAGCAGTGAGTTTAACTCAATTACTAGAGTTATTAACTCAGAAAGTTAATTCTCTATCCAAGCATTTAGATGAGTTTATCGGATCACAGCAGAGTCCCAAAGCAACCACTTTGGGTTCCGGCATTGGTAACAATGGCAATTTGAGTCATCCAGGCATTTTGATGCCTGCTCCTTCTCCTGGTACTCGTAGAGAGGTTATTCCTTCCTCGGGTGTTTCCAGTCATTTTAGAGAGGAGTATGAAGGTGGTCAATCAACAGCTAATGGTCCAGTTTCTGAATCAATGTCTTCTTGTCCTTCCAGACTTATATCTTCTGTGCAGAGTTCTTGTGAGCCATTTAATTTACAACAGTGGATATGCCGTCCTTTTTCCCTTCAGGGAAATCAAGACAATAATACGGCTGAACAAGGTATGTCCGACTCTGTTGATTTACCTTCCAAACTTAACCTGTTTGACCAAACTTTAATGAAAATACATAAGATAAAGTTGAAAATAGCCTATTTCAATGAATGTAGTAAGGCTAAAGTGGAACCGAAGGGGCTTAGGTCCTGGCAGTACCCAACAGGTCTAGTCAAAGGATCGGCGTTTCACACTGACTTAATTAACCTTTTTGACAAACATGGTTTCGAGTTGTTAAAGTGCATAAGCAGCCATTACCAACAGGCTGCAGATGCTCTAACTATGGCTATCACTAAGTTAGATGAAATAAAGAATGACTTAGACTTCTACCGCTATCAATTTAATTATGAATGGTCAATCAACAGCATCGACCAGTCAATAAATAAAATTACAACTAACAAAATAAAGAAACTACAGAGAGACATTAAGGCATATAAAGATGGCTCTGCTTATCCAAATCCACCTATTTCTCAAGGCAGCTTTTTGTCTCCCAGTTCGAGTCTACCTGGTGGACCTACTTCAAATGATGTAAGACCAGGATCGAAACTCAGTGGTTCCACGAATGCTTTTGTGGATAATATGGATTCTAGTGAAATGGTCCGACATAGTGACCACTTAGCAGCCCAAAATAGTTCTACAACTTCCACCCAGGTGACAGAAAATGCAAATTTTCAGAATCCAGCCTCTCCACACCCTATCCATCAGGGTTGAAAGACCAGGAACAGGTCAAGGAACAGGAGGAATTAGTGGGACCTTATGTTCTGGTCGACCTGGTTCCATATAAGTGTTGTGTCATCTTAATTAATTCTGAGCTGGACTTTAAAATCTCTAATTTTTCTGACTTCCATTTTACCTATGAATTAGTGGAATTGTTAGCTAAGGGTTTAACTTTTGTCCCTTCTAAAAGGGCAGACTTGGCTAGAACTATACTAGATTTAAAGATGTTTGTCAGAAAGTTAAATCTGCAATTTTTACTGGGTAATGCCACTAGAGAATCAGATACCTTTTTTATACCTAGTACTTACAGTCCATCTTTATGTCCTGTTTTGGAATTGTTCAAACAGATTAGTGAGTTGGATATTCGTCATCTGTTTGAACATAAAACCACAGTGAAAACGTTCTCTAAAGCAAATTTCACACTCCTCAAAACCGAGGTGGAATCCTTCAAAGCCCCCATGCCTGTGGAAACTATGGCCCAGACCGCAGAATCCTTTATAAATGCATTCTATGAACACCTTCAGGAATGCATGGATCATGCAATCCCAAATAAAACCAAGACCCAATGCTCCAAAGGCAGATGTCCTGTCTGGTGGACCCCAGCCATAAACAAACTATACAATAGAAGGAGGAAGCTACTACATGATAGAGCAAAATCCCAATAAGGGAAGGCATCTCTGATCAGTATTAGCAAAACTAAGGGCACTCATAAAATCGTCTAAGGCCAGCTTCGAGAGAAAAATTGCACAGGACACTAAGGATAATCACAAGGCTTTCTTTAGTTATGTTAGGAACCTGGGTGGGAATTCCCAGATATGCTCAGAATTAGTCCAAAATGACAAAAAAATACACCAAACCCACAGACATTGCCAACATCCTAGCTGACAGGTTCAGCGCAAACTTCTCCCCACCAATAGGGCAAATATCTATCCCAGCAGAGTGTTGCCCCCCTGACATCTCAGATGCTCAGGTAAGAGCCGCCCTCTTCAAAGCAAAAAACACAGCATCAATGGGACCAGACGGTGTCCCGAGCTGCGTCCTATATGAACTCCAAAAAGAGCTAAACCCAAACATAAAACTACTGTTCAATCTCAGCCTTACTACAGGATATGTACCCAAAGACTGGCGTACAGCAACAGTGGTCCCTCTCCACAAAGGTGGTGCCTCAACGGACCCTGGAAACTATAGCCCCATAAGCCTGACTAGCTTGGTCTGCAGAGCTATGGAAAGGATCATCATGGACCTCATAAATAAAGATATTGGGGACCTACAGACACTGGATCCTACCCAGTTCGGCTTTGTTAAGGGCAGATCCTGCCTCTTAAACCTGGTTGACTTCTTTGAAACAGTCACCAAGCCCATTGACGAAGGGAAGGTGGTCTACACAGCCTACCTGGACCTCGCAAAAGCCTTCGATACAATACCCCACTCGGGCATTATAGATAAGCTCACCAGCTTAAATATAAACCTCTATGTCACTAGATGGGTTGCAAACTGGCTCAAGGACAGAACCCACATGGTTAGAATTGCTGGAGCCATGTCAGACTCCAAACCAGTTACAAGTGGCATCCCACAAGGCTCAGTCCTGGGACCTCTCTTGTTCTGTATATATTTCTCGGAGGTACAGGCCAACACAGAAGGACTGTGGCTGACCAAGTTCGCAGATGACTGCAAACTGGGCACCATAATCGACTCTCCAGCCGACACAAGCATCCTCCAAAGGGCCTCATAGAAACAGACAACTGGTGCCAGAGCCATAGCCTCAAGCTAAACGCCAAAAGTGTATAGTCATCCCTTTGGCAAAACAAAGTGCCCACAAATTACCACATAGGTGGTAATCCATTAAGTGCAGAAGAAGTAATTAGGGACCTGGGGACCCAAGTTGATACCAATCTCATTTGACAACCACGTGGCCAAAGTGGTTAGAAAAACATTTTATATAGCCCACCTAATCATGAAGGGATTCACATCTAGATTAGGGAGGTCATCGTGCCTATTTACTCATCCCTCATCAGGCCCATAATCGGTACAATGCCCCTTTGGGATGTACCTTACCAAACACCTGCAGCAACTGGAAAGACCCCAAAAGTACCTCACCAAGAGGATCAAAGGGCTCAAACAGATGCCATATGCTGCCCGGTTAAAGAAACTCCAGCTCTACTCAGTGGCATACCGCCTGCTCAGAGGCGACCTGTGCCTGACGATAAAGCCATGACCAACCCGAATTAAGGGACATGCTGCACCTCAAAAATTAAAATCCCATCGAGCTACACGAGAGACTTGAACGTCAGCACTGAAATAAATATGACATGCTGGAGGGACAGATTCATAACCCAGAGGCTCCCTTCACTCTGGAATAAAATCCCAGTCCAGGTTAGGCAGAGTCCCTCATTGACTCTCTTCAAGAGGAATCTTGATGAGTGGATGGGAGATCGTAGGTTTACCCCGGGTATCACTTCTGTGTCACTGTTAGACAGAGGCACAGTATACTAACCTCGAAAAAGGGCATAGCAAAATTAATTTAAAATGGGTGGCGAAAGCCAAACATACTCTGGCTAGGCTTATAAATGCCCTAGGGCAGATAGCCTAGTATGAACCTATGAACATATGAACCTATAATTCCCTGAAACATGAGTGGAGATTCAATACTAGCAAAGAAGAGAGAGCTCTATTAGAGCTATTGTACAGAGCTCCAGTCAGGGTTATGAAACCCAACAAAGGGGGTGGTCTAGTAGTGATGAACAATGGGGATTACGTCAGGAGAATGGAGGTTATCTTATCCTCAGAAACCTATTTAGAAGTTTCTAGAAATTAGTTGAATATAGGTATCTCCAGAATTTATTCTTATTTCAATATGTTCATCAATAACATACTAGACTTGAACCTATATAACTATATATCTACATCTGTGACTAAAGTACCTACTATATTTGGGGCCCCTAAAATCTATAAGAACCTCGAGGATCCTCCCATGCGACCTTTGGTTAGCGCAAGAGGGAGTATAACTTATGCAAGTGCAAAAGTAGTAGATTCTATATTGACAAAATATGTAGTAAGCGAATCCCAGATATCCAAGGATTCTTGATCCTTTCTGGCTAGAGTCAATCAGATTCCTTTCAGCGTCGACAGTCATTTCTTGACTGTAGATGTGAAGGATCTATACTCTTCCATACTCCATTCAGTGGCATTGGATTGGACTCCTATTTTGACGTGTTCCAAAGGAGCCCCAAATGAAGAGATCCATCTGGTTAGTGAATTATTAGACATAATTTTGTCTAGTAATTATATCACTTTCAACAATAAATTTTTTCTTCAAAAAATAGGGGTACCTATGGGTTCCCCTTGTGGAGCCAGTGGAGCCAACCTGGTCATGGCATTTTGGGAAATACAATTTGCCTTTACCAACCCCATTTTCCAGGATAGAGTCCTAATGTACACACGTTTTTTGGATGATATTTTTATCATCTTGAAAGGGGACAGTGAGCTAGCTGAATTTCTTTTGGATTGTTTTAATACTTCCACAGAGTTTTTGAAGTTCACTTCTAGTTTTGAGAGGATAAGATCTCATATCTGGATGTGGAATTATCAAAGGACATAAGTTGTAATTGTTTTATTGCTAGGATACATCGCAAAGAAACTTTTTCTAACAGTTATTTGCAATTCAGCAGTTGTCACCCTTTTAGCCAGAAAAAATCTATTATCAAGGGCCAACTGGTGAGAGCTGCTAGAATGGTCAATAGGGAGAGTGATTTTGTGGAAGAATGTACCTTCATGGAAAGTCTCTTCCTCAAAAGAGGGTATCCAGAGGAGCTTATTGCAGAATTAATCACAGAGGTCCACAATAAACGAATATCAGGTTTTTATATCCCCATTTTAAACTCTGGCAACTCACCAGGGGAAAACTTAAACCCTTGGCCTAATGACAAGAAACTGTATCCCTGTAGTTTTATTTTGACCTACAGTATGGATAATAAGGGAATTATTTCCATCATCTATAAAAACTTGAACTTGAGTATGCAGGAAGGACCTGTTCGGGAGAATGGAATGGAAACCCCTAAAATAACTTTTAGAAGAGATCAAAATTTAAAAAACATACTAGAGAGAAAACCTAAACTTGCAGATGCCAGAATTGGCATGTTCAGATGAATATGTGCCGTTATTGTAGGTACATATGCACAGGATCTACCTTTGTCATAAAAAATCTTAGATATAAAGTACAGGGTAGATTTAATTGCTCGAGCTCACGAGTTGTCTATTTAGCTAAGTGTACTCAATGTCCAGTTTTTTACGGCGGTAAAACCGACAGAAAACTCCATGAGCGTATTTATGAACATTTGTACGCTATTAAGAAGGGTAAGCTGGACAATGCCTTAGCAAAACATGTCATGGAGAATCCCCTACATACATTTTTATTCACAGTCATCGATCAAATCATAGGTTCATAGGTTCATAGGTTCATACTAGGCTATCTGCCCGAGGGCATTTACAAGCCTAGCCCATATCCAGTTAGATGGTAGGGGAGGGGCGGATTCCCTAATCCTCGAGGTTAGGGAATTAATCTGGCAGCTGAGATTGGATTCTTGCCATTACCCAGGAGTTAATGGTAGATTATCAATAACATGTATGTTGAGACTCAGGAGCTTAAACAGGTAAAATTTCTAAAATTTCTTTTATTATTCAGTTTTTTTTTCTCCCATTCAGTTTTCTTATTCTTTAGTTTATAATTTCAGACTAGTTCATACGCAGGTACTAGGCTATCTTCCCTAGGGCATTTATAAGCCTAGCCAGAATGTGTTGGCTTTCACCTCCCTTTTAGACTAGATTCCGGAGCCTCTGTCCAGCAGGGCCATAGAAGTGATCCCAGTAGAGGGGCACAATGACCACTCTTGATCTAGATGCGAACCCTTTTGTGATTAGGTGGGCTATATAGAAGGTTTTTCTAATCACTTTGGCAATGTGATTGTCAAAGGAGAGGTTACTATCTACTTGGGTCCCCAGATCCCTAATTACTTCTTCCGTACTTAGTAGATTACCTCCTATTTGGTAGTTTGTGGGTACTTTGTTTTTCCTAAAGGGGATGACTATGCATTTTTTTGCATTTAGCTTGAGGTCATGGTTCTGACACCAGGTATCAGTCTCCGTAAGGCCCTTCTGGAGGATGTTTGTGTCAGCCGGAGAGTCAATTATGGCTCCCAGTTTGCAATCATCTGCAAACTTTGTCAGCCACAGTCCTCCCATGTTTATCTATACCTCAGAGAAGTATTTAACGAACAAGAGGGGTCCCAGGACTGAGCCCTGTGGTACGCCACTTGTAACCGGTTTAGAGTCGGACATAGCACCTGCGACTCTGACCATGTGAGTTCTATCCCTGAGCCAGTTTGCAACCCATCTTGTGACATATGGGTTGATATTTAAGATGGTAAGCTTATTTATGATGCCAGAGTGGGGTATTATGTCGAAGGCCTTTGCAAGGTCTAGGTAGGCTGTGTGGACTACCTTTCCCTCATCTAAGGCTTTGGTAACTGTTTCAAAGAAGTCAACTAGGTTTAAGAGGCAAGATCTTCCCTTAACACAGCCAAATTGGGTGGGGTCCAGTGTTTGGAGGTTCCCAATGTCTTTGTTTATGAGATCCATGATGATGCGCTCCATAGCCTTGCAGACCAGGCTAGTCAGGCTTATAGGGTGATAGTTCCCAGGATCCATTGCGGCGCCACCTTTGTGGAGCGGGATCACTGTTGCTGTACGCCATTCTTTGGGTACATAACCTGTGGTGAGGCTGAGTTGGAACAGTGAGTTTATGTGAGGGTTTAGTCCATTTAAGAGCTCGCGTAAGACGCAGCCCGGGATACCATCTGGTCCCATTGATGCCGTGTTTTTTTTACTTTGGAGAGGGCTGCTTTCACCTGTGTGTCTGTGATGTCTGGGGGACTGCATTCTTCTGGGATAGACAGTGGCCCTTTTGGGGGTAGGGAGGGTAAAGTCTGCAATGAACCTGTCCACCAGGATGTTGGCAATATCAGTGGGTTCAATATATTTTGTGCCATTTTACACCAACTCAGAGCAGATCTGAGAGCTGCAGCCCAGATTCTTGATGTAGCTAAAGAACGCCTTGTGATTATCTTTAGAGTCCTTGGCGATTTTTCTTTTGAAGCTGGCCTTTGATGATTTTATGAGGGATCGAAGTTTCTTGCTAGTACTGATCAAGGATGCGTTCCCTTTTTGGGATTTTGCCTTGTCATGTAATAGTTCCACCAGTCTATTTTGTACTTCATTGTTATTATTATTATTACATTATTAATTCCATCTTAATAGAAAACCTTTTACCTCAGATAGGGTAAAAAGTGTTGTTAGTGTAGAGATGTTTTTTAATAGATTTGAGCTAGACCTGTCTTCAGAGGTATTTGTGAGGGTAGTTAGATATCCTCGAATGTTGTTAGATTGAAGGTTAGTCTGTTTACAATGTTTAAACATATAAAAGCATATCTTTTTTGTATATTTACATTTTAACATGCTAGTTTTTTTAGTAGCAGATTATTGTTTCAAAGCAACTGTATATACAAATATTTTTTGCTGCTTAATACTTAAATATAAGTATCTTTTGATTATTTTTACAGATTACTGTTTTTATAATTTAATATATAAAGCACTTTGTCTATTCAGAATCTTCACAAATCCTTATCTGTTTAAAAACTTTCATTTGACTCTGTAGTGCTAGCTCTTATACTTGGTGGCTTTGCAGTTGCCCGCCCCTACTGTGACACACCTCCCAGTCTAGTGTCATTAGCTCATTCTTCTTAATACAGAGAGAACATTTGATAAGGCCTTCTGTTCCTCCTTTCCTTTTCAAAAAGTAAAACAAAACTTTTTTTTGCTTTTTCGCCTGAACCTTCTTGTGTTCTGACTGTCCTTCTCAAACATATTGGAAATATACAGTATATTTCAGAGCATTTGTTATAACTGTATTTGCTATAACTGATTTAAGTATTTTTTTCTGGCTTTTTGAATATTTACTGCTTAGCGACTGCATCTTAGCCTGTTTATACAGCTCTGCATTCTATTTAAACTGTTTTTGTGTTGATTAACTGTTTTGCACTCTTAAAAGTTATTTGTTGCTTAATTTTACCTGTAGGCTAACACACTCAAGTGTGCTAGCTGCTTAAAAGCATTTACTGTCTGTTTTTTCCTTGTCTCTGTAAAAAAAAAAAAATCTCTTGTTTTCCACCTTACTGAACTAGAGTAGTCCAGTTTCAGAGTTGCTGATCCCTGGGCTTTGTTTTTAGTTCATGTTACTGATCCATTGCCTTATTAGGAAGGAGGGAAGTTTCTTTGCTTACCAGTGGGAGTGGGAAGCACTGAGCAGCCTTTTTGTGGTGAAGTTTCAGCCAGAAACTAGTAGTCCATTGGTCGCTTTGGGCCAATTCTAGCTCCTTTCAGCCCCTGCTATAAAACACGCTTAAACACGCTTTCCAGCTTGTACCAACTCAGCACAGATCCTCGTGGTGGCCTGCAGAGTGATCCAAGCAGCAGAGCTAAAGAGTGACTTTCTACCAGATATAAGTATTTTTGTGGCTTTCCCACTGTTAAGCTAGCGACTGCATTTCGCTGTTTTACTGCTACTTTAAGTGATTTCTGCATTTTACACTGTTTATTGCACTTTAAGTTACTAATTGTTGCAAATTGTTTCTGTAGGCTACACACTAAAGTGCCAGCCGATTTACAGCATTTATAGCATTTACTGTCTGTTTTTTCCTTATCTCTGTAATAAAACAAAAAATCTCTTGTTTTCCTTACTGAACTAGAGTAGTCCAGTTTCAGAGTTGCTGATCCCTGGGCTTTGTTTTAGTTCCTGTTACTGATCCATTGCCTTATTAGGAAGGAGGGAAGTTTCTTTGCTTACCAGTGGGAGTGGAAGCACTGAGCGCCTTTTGTCCGATTTGGTGAAGTTTCAGCCAGAAACTAGTAGTCCATTGGTCGCTTTGGGCCAATTCTAGCTCCCCTTCAGCCCCTGCTATAAAACACGCTAAGCGCATTAGCTGAGTTGCCACTGTTGCACACAAGAGCAGCGGCGGTTAAATTCTGCTCTTCAAATTTTCCCTTAGAACTACCTTCCTCGAGCTGTACTGCTGATCTAACCAGCATATCCTATAACTGAAAAGTTCATCTCTACTTGATTCCCAAGTAGACTATTCTCTATCTGTAAAGCCTAGCACTTACTCCTACAGTACTTGCACCTTGATAAAGCACTCTTATTATAGATAGTACCCCACCAGCCTAAAACCCATTTCCCCAGTCCTTTGAAAGTCTCTTTATCTACTACTTCTAGTATGTCGAGGGATCAGTTGCTAGTGTCCTCTCCAGCTCAACTGGTGAACCTGGGAATATTGAGGCAATGTTACAATTGCCTCATGTACACAGACAATCCTCTCCTTCTCCCACAAAACACAAATACATGCGCGAGATGCAACTATACGGCCATATTGGCGCCTGTGCTCTCTCAACATAGGACTGGCAAGACCAGACAGGAGGAGAAGGTAACCACACACAATACATACCCAGTCACACATGGTACCATCACAACTTCAAATCATACACATACTCACACAAAGACATACGGAGGCTCTGATCAAAATTTACCAAAACAGCAGAGGCCACCAAAGCAGACACCCAAACAACTACCACCTCACGACCCAACACATGCAACACATAGACCACACAGTCAGAGTGTCAAACAGTCACAGCCCTTAAGGCCAAACAAAATGCCAGACACACTTGTCATTGGTGATTCCATAGTCAGACACACTGACATCCCGCCACCAGACTGTAAGGAGAAGGTCACAGTAAGCTGCCTGTCGGGCGCTAGAATCCGCCACATAACGCAAGCACTCAGGTCTCTCAACAGCAGGTACAAGTACGACTCAGTCATTGTCCCGCTTGGTGTCAACGACCTGAGACGCATCTCCTCCTGGACTACATGAAAAGGGACATCGAGGAGCTCTCTGATTATGTAGCCCAGGCAGGTATGACCCTGACCTTGAGCAGTATCCTACCTTCACCTAGAATGATGCCACAATACAGTGATAAGATGATCAGCTTTAATAATTGGCTTAAATTCTGGTGTCATTCAAAGGGGATCCAATGTCTGTCTGCCTAAGATGACATGCTGGACAAGCCACGCTGCTTTAAAGGGACGGCTTGCACCTGTCACCCCTGGGCTTCCGGATATTGGCAAAGGCTCTTGCCACCCCCATAGTGCTTTTTTTAGGCAAGGCTCAAATTCTAAACCTACCACCCTAGAACACCAAAAAGGAAAAAACTAAGGGTAATACTGCTCAATGCCAGAAGTCTCAATCTCACGATGCACACTCGAGGCCCTTCTCAATATAGAGAACATCGATGTCTGTGCTGTGACAGAAACCAGGTTCAAGGCTCCTGAGAGCACCCCAGCACTAACAGGTTTCACCTCATATCATGCCCGCCCCAAAATCCGGACAACACCAAGAAAGGAGGGGGGGTGTCCATATTCATAAAGGACACCCACACCTCAAGGTTGGTGGCAACGCACGATGCATCGGAGACCATCCAGGTGCAATTAACCATAGGCAAGACTACTCTGCAATTTGTAGCATGTTACAGGCCACCCTCTCAAACTCAGGAACCTCACATAGACTTCCTGAAAACATTGGAGGGGATAAATGTATCTCCAAACACCATCATACTAGGTGACTTCAACTACCCTAATATAGACTGGGAACACTACTCAAGCCCGAACACTCTAACCCAAAGATTCCTGGAGTTCATAAACTCAAATGCCATGGAACAAGTAGTCACCATCCCCACAAGAGGAGAAAACATACTTGATCTCATCATCACGAACATGGGATCAAAATGTTCAACACCGGAAGTATACCCCTCACTGGTGAGATCAGATCATAAACTAATCTCGCTGGAGGTCCTCATCCCGCCCACCTGAAACAAAAAGACCACAGTGAAAAACTTCTCAAAAGCCGATTTCACACTTCTAAAACTAGCGTGGTCTCCTTTAAGGCCCCTGAGCCAGTGGTAAACATTACTCAAACCGCTTACAAATGCCTTCTACCAGCACCTACAGGACTGCATGGATCAGGCAATCCCAAACAAAACTAAGACTCTCTGTACCAAAGGCAAGCGTCCAGTCTGGTGGACCCCAGCCATAAACAAGCTCTACAACAAAAGGAGGAAGCTACTACAAGATAGAGCAAAATCCTTGAAAGGTAAGACACCTTTGATCATTATAAGTAAAAACTAAGAGCTCATAAAATCATCCAAGGCAAATTTTGAGAGAGAAAAATCGCCAAGGACTCAAAAGACAATCATAAGGCCTTCTTTAGCTATGTTAGAAACCTAGGAGGAAACTCCCAGATATGCTCAGAATTAGTTCAAAATGATGTGAAAATTACTGAACCTACACACATTGCTAACATACTGGCTGACAGGTTCAGTGCAAACTTCTCCCCCCAAAAAGGAGATATCTATTCCAGAGGATTGTAGCCCCCAAACATTTCCAAGGCCCAGGTGATAACTTCCCTCACTAAGCCAAAAAACACAGCATCCATGGGACCAGATGGTGTCCCCGGCTGTGTGCTTCATGAACTCAACGAGGAATTAAACCCACAGTTAGGACAGCTGTTTAATCTTAGCCTCACCTCAGGATACGTACCCAAGGAGTGGCGCCACTGTGGTCCCACTTCATAAGGGTGCCTCCACAGACCCTGGAAATTACCGCCCCATTAGCTTGACAAGCCTTATCTGCAAAGCCATGGAGAGGATCATAATGGAACTCATAAATAAAGACATAGGGAACTTGCAGACTTTGGATCCAACCCAGTTTGGCTTTGTCAAAGGCAGATCCTGCCTCTTAAACTTGGTTGACTTTTTCGAGACAGTCACCAAGGCCATTGATGAGGGAAAGGCAGTCCATACAGCCTACCTCGACCTGGCAAAGGCCTTCGACAATACCCCACTCAGGTATCATCGAAAAAACTCATCAGCTTGAATGTAAACCCATACATCACAAGATGGGTTGCAAACTGGCTAAGTGACAGAACCCACAGGGTCAGAGTTGCTGGAGCCATGTCACACTCAAAGCCTGTCACAAGTGGTGTCCCACAGGGCTCAGTCCTGGGTCCACTTGTTCGCATCTACTTTTCTGAAGTACAAGCAAACACAGGAGGGTTATGGCTGACAAAGTTTGCAGATGACTGCAAACTGGGCCATAGTCGAAAACACATCTGACACAGATATCCTCCAGAAGAGCCTCACAGAAACGGATAACTGGTGCCAGAGCCATGGCCTGAAGTTAAACGCCAAAAATGAGTCATACCCTTCGGGAAAACCCCTAGCTACCATATAGGTGGCAATCCACTGAGCACAGAAAAAGTCATCAGGGATCTGGGGACCCAAGTTGACAGTAGCCTTCGCTTGACACTCATGTTGCTAAAGTAGTTAGGAAAAACTTCTATATCGCCCACCTGATCATGAAGGGATTCACATCTAGATCAAGGGAGGTCATCGCCCCCTGTACTCATCACTCATTAGACCTATGATTGAGTACAATGCCGTTCGAATGTATCTGACCAGACACCTGCTGCAGCTTGAAAGGCCCCAAAAGTTCCTCACCAAAAGGATAAAGGGTCTCAAAAATATGTCTTATGCTGCCCGACTGAAAGAACTCCAGCTCTATTCAGTCTCATACCGCTTGCTCAGAGGTGACCTGTGCCTGACATATAAGGCCATGTCAAACCCAGATTTGATGAATATGCTTCACCTCAAAAAATCTAGATCCCTCAGAACCACAAGGGCAGGAGACTTAAACCTTGACACAGTTATAAACAGAACGTGCTGGAGGGACAGATTCATCACCCAGAGACTCCCTATGCTGTGGAACAAAATCCCGGTACATGTGAGGCAGAGCACCTCGCTGGCCTTGTTCAAGAGGAATCTTGACCAATGGATGGGAGATCGCAGATATACCCCAGGGATTACTTCAGTGTCACTGCTTGACAGAGGCACAGAAAAATGATAGGCATAGTTTTTATTCAAACTAAAGGGGTGGCGAATGCCACATAACTATGGGCTAGGCTTATAAATGCCCTTGGGCAGATAGCCTAGTATGAACCTATGAACCTATGTCTGAGTCTAAACATTTATTAGTTTTTAGTTATTAGAAATTGTCAACTGTATATTAAGGGAAGGTGTTTAGTGACGTTGTTTACGGTTTTTTCTGATGAAGTTGGTGTATTTATGCTGACGAGAAGCTCATGGGAAGCTTAAAGTATTAAATAAAATCTTTTAACTTATCCATCGACTGGTGACTTCCTTTACAGTTTTCGAGGTTTTAGGAGAGTTGTTTCATCATTTTCACTGAGTGGAGTGTCTTTTCCTAAAAAATCCTAACAATTTCATAAAACAGGACCAACATACTATTAAAAATAATGATGATAATATAAATGTACATACTATTAATAGAAGAGAAAAGCCCATTCTAACCAATATATGTTCATAGGTAGGTACTAGGCTATCGGTCCAAGGGCCTACGTAAGCCTAGCCAGCAAGGTTCCATAGCTTACGCCACCCAAGAAAGTTATTTTCCTGTGCCACTGTCCAGCAGAGACACAGAAGTGATCCCCGGGGTGTATTTTCTATTTCCCATCCACTCATCAAGATTTTTCTTGAAGAGTGCTAATGAAGAACTTTGCTTGACAGAGATGGGTAGCTTATTCCAGAGTATAAGTCGTCTCTGGGACAGGAATATCCATCCAGCTGTGTCCTGTTTACTGTGGTGACAAGGTTTAGGTCCCTAGTGTGTGTAGCTCGGAGGGATTGGGATTTCTTTAGGTGTAGCATGTCCAACAGCTCTGGGTTTGACATAGCTTTATATGTTAGGCAGAGATCACCTCGGAGTAGGTGATATGCTACTGAGTAAAGCTGGAGTTTTTTGAGGTGGTCAGTGTAGGGCATTTGTTTGAGGCCAGTAATCCTCTTTGTGAGGTACTTCTGTGGCCTTTCCAGCTGCTGCAGATGTCTTGTGAGGTACATTCCAAAAGGGGTGTTGTACTCTATAATGAGTCTAATGAGTGACGAGTAGAGGGAAACAATTACCTCTTTTCTCCTGGATGAGAACCCTTTTATGATGAGGTGTGCCACGTAGAAGGACTTCCTGACTACTGTGGCGATGTGACTATCACAGGAGAGACTACTGTCCACCTGGGTCCCAAGGTCTCTTATCACGCATTCGATGTTAAGTAGATTGCTGCCTATGTGGTAGTTCATGGGTACAGAGTTTTTACCAAAGGGGATGACACTGCACTTTTGGGCATTGAGCTTGAGGCCATGGCTCTGACACCAGGCATCTGTCTCAGTGAGGCCCTTCTGTAGGATGTCCACATCATTTGGGGACTTGACTATGGCTCCTAGTTTGCAGTCATCTGCGAACTTCATTAGCCAGAGGCCTTCTGTGTTAGCCTGTACTTCAGAGAAGTAGATACCAAACAGGAGAGGTCCCAGGACAGAACCCTGTGGGGTTCTCCACTTGTCACTGCTTTGAGGTCAGATTTGGAGTGTGCAACTTTTACAGTGTGGGTTCTGTCAGTGAGCCAGTTGGCAACCCATCTTGTGAAGTAGGGATTTATACCTAGTTTAGTGAGCTTAGCTGTAATTCCAGAATGGGGGATGGTGTCGAAAGCCTTGGTGAGGTCAAGATAGGCTGTGTGAACCACCTTACCCTCATCCACTGCTTTGGTGACTGCCTTAAAGAAGTCAATCAGGTTCAGGAGGCATGATCTGCCTTTCACAAACCCAAACTGGGTGGGATCCAGAGTTTGGAGGTTACCGATGTCTTTGTTTATGAGTTCCATGATGATATGTTCCATGGCCTTGCAGACCAGGCTCATCAGGCTAATAGGTTGATAATTCCCGGGATCAGTGGTGGCTCCCCCTTTGTGGAGTGGGATAACTGTTGCTGTCCGCCATTCAGTGGGCACAAAGCCTGATGCAAGGCTATTATTGGACATGGTGCTTAAGTGGGGAGCCAGTTCGTTCTGAAGTTCATGTAAAATGCAGCCTGGGATGTTGTCCGGTCCCATGGATGCTTTATTTTTGGCTTTAGAGAGTGCAGCTTTTACCTGCATAGTTTTGATTACAGGGACTCTGCATTCTTCCTGTATAGATATGGGCCCTTTAGGGGGTGAGAGGGGGGTAAAGTTAGCACTGAACCTATCTGCCAGGATGTTGGCAATATCAGTTGGTTCTGTAATTTTCATTTCTTTGTGCTGTAACTCAGTGCAGATCTGGGTGTTGCCATCTAGATTTTTGACATAGCTATAAAATGCTTTGTGGTTGTCCTTGGATTTAGTGGAATTTTGTTTTCTTAGCTAGCTTTGGAGGATCTTGTAAGGGATCTCAGCTTCTTACTGAGGCTGACCAGGGAGCTCCTCCACTCATGGGATTTTACTCTCTTTTGCTTCCTTCTGTTGTACAGTTTGTTTATGGCAGGGGATCACCAGATTGGCTTCCTTTTTTTGGAGGATAGCGTCTTGGTTCTGTTTGGGACAGCACAATCCATGCATTCGTGTAAGTGCTTATAGAGTGCATTTGTGTAGGATTCAGCAGTTGTAACTGTATTGTCCATCTGCATGGGTATCATGAAGTTCACCACTTCTGACTTAAGAAGCATGAAGTTGGCTTTGGAGAATTTTTTTACTGTGGTTTCCTTAATGGGGGCGGGATGTGGATATCAAGGGTGATGAGCTTATGGTCGGATTGGACCAACGAGGAGTTGACTTCAGGTGTGGAACACCGGCCACTCATGTTGGTAATGACTAGGTCTGGGATATTGGTGCCCCTGGTGGGGATGTGGATAAGTTGATCTAGGGCATTGGAGTTTATGAATTCCAGAAAGCGTTGAGCTAAGGAGTTGGTACACGAGTAGTTTTCCCAGTGAATGGTGGGGTAGTTGAAGTCGCCCATTATTAGGGTGTTTGGTTGAACCCTAATATTTTCCAGTACATCAAGAAAAAGGGAGTGGGAATCCTGGGGGATCTGTAGCAAGCCGAAATGTAATGTATAAATGCATAAATAACAAATGTCATAATGATTAAATATAAAAAGATATTTGTCTAGATATTGAATAGTTTGTAACTTATAACATTTTTAAAAATTTTATAATCATATGTTAAAAGGTGCCAAAAAGACAAAAGCAAAAATAACTAAACATTAAAACATATAAAGTGCTAAGATATGCAAATCCGCAAGAAGCACCCCAAACATCTCACAACACTCCATCCAAATGTAATAGGGAAAATCAGTACATACATGTTGTTTTAAGATATTGTTATAAAACTAAGGAAGTTACAGTCCTGCTGTTAATTGTAATACTGGCACCAGAGAAATATTCTCATTAAGACCTGTAGGTCGATCTGCTTCTAATATTAACTGCCAATAAACTCCCTATATTCTATTTTAGTTTCCCAGGTCCTGGGGGACCTCTTCTAGTCCAAAAACTTAAACGACACTTGCTTACAGATTCAAGTGTATTTAAACAAAGCACTTTTTGTCATCCTTTCTTTGGATACATTAAAGTGTTCCTAAATTCTTCTTTTGAGCACATGCGCTGTTTTTCCCACGTAAAATGTTGTACATAAAGCCAAATACATCAATCCTTTACTATTACAATTAGAATACTTTTTTTTTATTTACAGTTAACTCTTTCCTTCCTCTTCTCCTCTCCAAAATCTTTGGAGTCCCCCTACAAATTTAACAAAGTCAAAAGAGCCTAATATTTCCAGGTTTTATTGTCCATCATAATACACAAATATAAATAATGCTTTGTAATCCATTCATCATTTTCTGAGCTGCGGATTTTCTTCCTGTTGATCTCCATATCCCAAATCCAGTTGCTGGTTCCTTTCTAATGAACTCCTGGTTCTTCTACACAAGTCTTGTGCATTTCTCTCTGAAACATTTTCCTTTAGAACACTGGAAAAGGTTTCCCTAACACAGTCTCTCTATGCGCTTTATTATCAGAAGAATAAGAAGCAGAATCCCCTTTTGTTTGATAGCTCACTTTTTGTTGAACAAACTTCTGTATTTCCTCCTTAGCATGTTCTGCATCAAAGAATGATTCTGACCCACCAGGAAAAAAAAACATTCTGAAAACAGCTGGATACAGCAGCTTGAATCTCACCCCTGCTTCTCAACATTCCCTGACTGCTGGAATAAATGTACTCCTCTTCTGCCTGGTGTACACAGAGTAATCATTTTCCACAAATACTGTACCGTCTCCCACTTTTAGTACTTTGTCATTCTTTCACAGCTTTGTCAAAATCAACTCATTCTGCTGGTAAGTTTACATCTTTATATTAAAAGTCTGAGCTGCTTTCTCGTGGCCAGGTTTGGAGTAAACCTGTTCAATTAACAACTCCTTAATGTGGGAGAGTACCACAGCTTAAGAAGGAGGAAGGGTGGAGGTAGAGGTAGCTGATTTCAGAAATCTCTGCAGGACTGCCCTAGCGAACCCTGCTCTGGAAAAGTGGTCCAATTTGTAATGTCTGGTAAAGTTGTGTATAGTGGACCAGGTGTTCACCTACAGGATGGAGGCTGTGTCCAAGCCTTTGAAGAAGGCTTTGGATGATGCTATGGCCCTAGTAGAATGTGCTCTTACCCCCTGAGATAGGTCCTTGCCATAGAAGGAGTAGCAGAAGCAGATAGTTTTTCTGATCCAGCAGGAGATGGTATGTTTGGTGACTATTTTGCCCAGTAACCTGGGATGGAAGGATACAAAGAGTTGATTAGATTTTCTGATGGACTTAGTTTTGTCCAAGTAAAACCTTAGTTGCCTGTGCACATCCAGGGAATGGAGTATTCTCTCACTTTCATTAGTTGGAGAGGGGAAGAAGGTGGGCAGGTGAATGGATTGATTTAAAGATAGTTCGTTGACCACTTTGGGCATGAAATAAGGGTTGGTATGCAGGGTCACCCTGTCTTTGTGGAAAACAGTGTAGGGGGGATATGCCATGAGTGTTTGTAACTCTGACACCCTTCTAGCTGATGTAAGGGCTACCAGCAGGACTGTTTTCCATGTGGACATTAGAAGTGTTGCAGAATTGGCTGGTTCAAATGGGGCCAGTGTGGACTTTTCTAGGATGAAATTCAGGTCCAAGGCAGTGGAATGGGTTTTCTTGGTGGCCTGACTTGCAAGACTCCTTTCAGGAACAATTTAACGTCTAGCCTGGAGATTAAAGGAGGGTCGAAGGGTAAGCAAGCAGAGACAGCAGATAAGTGCACTTTAACTGAGGAGTATGAAAGTCCTGCCTTGATAAGTTCACACACATAAGCTAAAACTAAAGGGACATCCACTAGAAAGGGATCTCTGTCTTTGGAGACACCATTTGGAGAATTTATTCCATTTTGAAATGTAGGATCTCCTTGTAGTAGGTTTCCTGGCCTCCCTCAGGACCGAAAGCACGTCCTCAGAGTAGTGGTGTCTGAAGGGAATTAAAAAATGTTATCACCCAAAGTGTTAGACACAGCATCTGTAGGTGAGGGTGGATAAGTCTTCCCTTCTGCTGTGTGAGTAGGTCCACCTTATGGTGATTGCCCTTGGCGATGGATAGTAGAAGGGGAAACAATGCTGCCTTGGCCAGTATGGAGTCACCAGCAAGATTTTTGGCATGTCCTTCCTGATTTTCAGGAGGAATTTTGAATGAGAGAAGGGAGGAAAGGCATATAGAAACTGTCCCTTCCATGAAATGCTGAAGGCGTCCACTCTCCAAGCTAGTGGTGGGTGATTCTTGGTGCAAAACTTTTTCAATTGTCTGTTCTAGGGGGAGGCAAACAAATCTACTTGAGGTGTGCCCCACTGGTGGACAATGTGTAGAAAAATTTCCCTGTTCAACATCCACTCGTGATGCAGAGAGCATGATCTGCTGAGAGCATCCGCATGGTGATTGTCCTTGGATGGGATGTAGGCTGCCTGCAGGGATAAATTGTTTCTGGAGGCTAGATACCAAATCTGGATTGCTATCCTGCATAGGAGGTAGGACTTGGTCCCCCCCCCCACACACTTTTGTTGATGTACCACATGACTGTGGTGTTCTCTGTGATGATTTAAAGGGGACCTGGCTGTAGGATGGGAAGAAGGGCTTTCAGTGCCACAAAGACTGCAGTCATCTCCCTTACATTGATGTGCTTTTTCTGTAGAGATGGCTGCCAGCTCTCTTGTACCTTGAAGCCCTTCGTGGTAGCCCCCCAGCCCAGGTCTGATGCATCTGTATGCATGTGCTGAGCTGGTGTGGGGAGGTGGAGTGGAAGGACTGGGTTTGTGTGAATTTGTTGGATCCACCACCTTCATTCTGCCTTTAGGCAGGGTATGAAGGGGATCTGGATCTCTAGAGGGTGGTTGTGCTGGATCACACATTCTTTAGACACCACTGCAGCTTCCTCATATGCATCCTGACTAATGGTAGCATAGGAATGGTGTCTGCCATAACGCCCAGAAATCACAAGAATTGTCTTGCTGATGGTTGGTGGACCTGAAACAGGTCCTGGAAGTGGCCTGTAAGGGAATCTACCTTGCCCTGAGGAAGGAATGCCTTCATCAGGTCTGCTCTGATCTTGCACCCTGGAAAAAAAATTGTCCTTTTGTGGTGTTAGGGATGATTTGGGTAGACTGAGGGTGAACCCCAGACCTTGCAGCAGGGATATGACAAACCGCAGGTGTTTTTTTAGGGTGTCCTCTTTTTCTGCAAGGATGAGAATACATTCTAGGTAGGGACATATTTGAATGCCTTTGGTCCAGCAATAGGCTATGGCTGGAGCAAGGCATTTGGTGAAGACCCTGGGTGCAGTAGATAAACCAAAGGGCAAGGCAGTAAATTGAAAGTGAGAACTGGGCCCAGTGAAATGTAAGTACT
This sequence comes from Protopterus annectens, assembly GCF_019279795.1. Taxonomy (NCBI): domain Eukaryota; kingdom Metazoa; phylum Chordata; order Ceratodontiformes; family Protopteridae; genus Protopterus; species Protopterus annectens. The sequence goes on from NC_056731.1 coordinate 187,016,539, forward strand.
TTCTGTGAGAGGGTTTGATGGGGATGTGGAGGGAGGCCTCTTTGAGATCTAGTGTGGCCATGAATGCTTGGGCTGGCAATAGTGGAAGGAGGGTCTGGAGGGATAGCATTCTGAAAGATGGAACTTTCAGGAAGAGGTTTAGAAAGGACAAATCCAGAATTGGCCTCAAAGAGCCATCCTTTTTCGGTATTAGAAATAACCTTGAGTACCAACCTTTTCCTTCTTGTCCTGGAGGGATGGGCTCTATGGTTTCCATGGGTCAGTAGATCCTGCAAGATTTGGGAAATAAGGTGTAGTTGGTTTTTGGGTGGGAACGGAATGCCCTGTGCTGGGGGGGTCTTTCTTTCCAGGAAAGGAAGTATCCTTCTTCCACTATTACCAGAACCCAGCAATCTGTAGTGATAGTTCTCCAAAGGGGCAGGCAGTGGGAGAGATGAGCTGACAGGAGGAGGTGGGCAAGGCATTGTTGTTGCCATTTCTGTCATGAAAGGACTGTCTGGAAGCAAGCTGAGAAGAGGCTGGTCTGAAAGAGGTCTGTCTCCTGGTTCCTTTTCTGTCCCTGGAAGAAGAAGGTGTAGCAGTGGAGGGAGTTCTCCTGACATAGGTGGTCTGAGCTGGATAATTTCGATAGTATTTTGGTATGGGAGACACCAGAAGGTGTTTAATATCATGAAGCTCCCTACTTTTCTCCTGAAGGCTTTTAAATAGTTCAGGGGACTGTTTACCAAACAGGAGGTTGTGGTCAAGTGGAGCATCAAGGATTTTGCACTTGAAGTCCTCAGGCAGGGGTTGAAGTCTTAGCCATGAGTATCTGCATAGCACTGATCCGGATGCAGCAGACTTAACAGAAGCTTCAGTTGCATCACAGCTGCATCTAATTGAATGTCTGGTGACCTAAGATGCCAGGGACAGTTTTGATTGTAACCCTGTCTTGTTAGGGGAGTCAGGCAGGGAGGATAGGAGTGAAGATGCTTGGGACACCAGATCCAAAGCATACTTAATCATATGTGTTTGATAACTAATAGCTCTGAAGGCTAGGGTGGAGGAGGTATAGATCTTCTTACCTAGCCTATCCATAATTTTGCTGCCCTTGTCTGTAGGCAGAAGGGACGAGGATGGGATCAGTCTTGACTGTTTGTCTGGGGCCACAGAAATGACTGCTGGGTCTGCCAAGGGGGGTTTCACAAGAAATGTATAGTCATCAGGCACCTTATAAAAACAGTCAGGTCTCTTAGGAACTGGTGGCTGAGAATCATGATTTTTGGATGGTGAAGCAAATGCATCCAGATAAGCAGGTATAACTGGAGGGATGGCAGAAGGGGAGGGGGATTCAACTTGAAGTAATAACTAAAAATATCTTTTTTGAGTTTCAGTCATTTGTGAAGTATCCCATTTGAAATATTCTTTAATTTTGGTAATGGTCTCTCCAAAAGTTATGTCCTCTGGGGGAGAGCCCCCTTCTATTGATTCCTCATCAGGAGAATAATATTCCAGGGAAGAGGCAATCTGTGATGAGTAAGTAATGGACTTATCGGATGATGAAGAGCAAAGTTCTTCTTCCTCTTCTCTTTCATTAGAAGTGGGCAGGGGAATAGAAGTAGCTGAGGCAGAGCCATGAAGGCTTGCATTAAAGAATGAATGAAAAACTGCCAGTCAGGTAATCCCTCAGCAGGAGGAGATAAATGTTTAGTTTTTTGCTTCCTTATCAAAGGAGTAGTTTTGGGAGAAGTTCTAGATTCTGGGGCCTGAGCTAAGGCTGGGGCCTTGGATTCTGGCATTCCAGTCAGGCGTCCAGTGGAGCCTGGTTCCCAGTCGACTTCAGTTGTAACCATTGTCTGAGCAATCTCCAGGGACGTGCCAGCCGGTACCTCAGCAGTGACTTCCGCAAGGGGAATCAGTGAAGTAGATGGCTCTAGCAAATGTTCCTCAACTCCTAGATCGGGGGCTGGTAGGGCGTCCAATGGCAGAGAGGCAGAGGAAGTAGACCGAGGAATCTTAGCCTTTTTCCATGGCGGTTCCACCTTAGCGGCCGACTCGGGATCCATCCTAAGTGCTAACTTTTTTAGCCTCTGGTTTTCTAAGTAAAGATTAAGGGTGGCCAGATAGCTTCTGAGCATCTTTAGGACGAAGGATTGGTAAATGGGACAGGAGGTATGGTCGTGTTCCAGCCTAGGCAAAAAATGCAACGGTCATGTGAGTCTTTACCTGGAATTTGGCATCCACATCGGCATTTACATTTTTGGCAAACATCGGCTAAAGGGAAGTCAGCAAACCAAGCTCAAGCAATAGTAAAAGAACAAAATCCCCAACGGGGTACTTAGCTTTAAACATCTTGACAGCAGAGGAGCGATGCGATCAATCTGACATTCGACTGTGGCAGAAAAGTTCTGGGGTCTGTGCATGCAGACATCATGATTAAGACCCCTGGTTTATGGCCCTATGTGTGATGTCCCACGCACCTAGAGCAACCAGGCTTAAGCTTTTGTACAGGAGCTGACGTTCGGGTCGCCTAATGCGGAGAATCCCACACTAAGAATACTGCAACATGGGAATAGGACATGTTAAGATGCTGATTTACAAGATACAGAGAGAAGACAGATGACTTCACAGGCTCTTAGGAACAAAGGCCTGGAAAATAGAACTCTCTTTATGATTGTGTTCTACATCTAAACAAAAAGGCACTTATCATGGCTGCCTTATGGAGAATCTGCCTCCTACAACCATATTTCCCTCTCGGTAAGACATGTACCTGCATGAAACAGAGCTAAAAGGAAAGGTCCCCAGAGGAGTACTTATCTGCCAGAGGTCCAATTAGTCTATACCTAGGCATACAATCTACAGACTGAAAACAATATGCTGTGTTGGGCTGGCAGCAAAGAAGTTCTGAGGGTTTTGCACTCATATGTCACCTACATACTCTACACATCAAATAAAGGACATACATCTGGCATATGTTATGCTGTCTGGACACACGACTACTCTTGGCAGGCTGTCCCTATAGTAAGGAATACTTCAACTGTGATTAAGAAAGGGCATCAGTCAGCCAGAGGACAGATGCTGTGGACAGTATTTTGCTGGCAAATAAGTGCATCCCCCAGTGCTTTTCATTCATCACCTTATGAAATAAAGTATAAGTGCTGCTATTGCATCTAAGTTGTAAAGAAAAGGCATTTCCTTAGAAGTGAAACTCTTAAATGTGAAGGTGGTTAGAAACTGGTGTGTGTGCGTGTCAAGTTGACGTGGGTGCTTCTTTAAAAACTTCAATGTGTATGACAAGACCAATTACATAAATGCAGGCAAGACAGGAGCTTCTGCAACTGTGGTCTCAAAATTGTCAGCGACAAAGATAACTTACTCAAACTGTCATTTAGTTGAAATGTAAAAAAGCTTAGTACATGGGTAGATAAAAAAAATGTACTGGAACAGTGCCTTTAAGCTAAATGATAATGGAAAATTCAAAAGGTATCCTCACACATATTCAAAAAGGAGATAAGCCAAACATTTATAGTTAGCAGCGACTAGTTTCACTTGTTTAAACAGCACATCAACCTCCACAAAATATATTATCAGTGGTGAAGCAGCGAGTTCAGATGCAAAGACACTCCAGGAATTTCCTGCAACTCTAAAAGCCCTCACCCTGCAAGGTAACTATCCTGCAAAACTTGTCTTTAATGCGGATGAATTTTTACAAGATAACTTCTCATGCTTTTATCTCATGTGAAGAAAACCACACATCTGAGTTCACAGCTAGAAATGAGTAGTTAACTGTCTTGCTGCAGGGCAATGCTAAAAGTAAGCTGCAGTCAATCTTTTTGTATCCTTCTCAAACTCCAACTGTTTGTTTGTCTTTTCGGCTTTTCCCGGTTTGGGGTCGCCACAGCGGAACTCCAGTCCGCTAATGATTGGCAGTAGATTTTTTTATGGTGCCGAGTAGCCAGCCCGACTCCCAACCTTCAGCGAAGGCACGCCCATTCAAGCATGTCTTTCGGAGGCCACTTAACCGCGGGGAGGACATGCAAACTCCACACAGAAGGCACTCCAGCCGTGAATCGAACAGAAACAGATTACAAATTGCACTTTTTCTAGTGGATATTATACAGCCAGTGTTGCTAGCCAGAATGTTTTTGACTTTGAGGTTCACATCTTTGGCCATACTTGTAATACCAACTATCAGGCTGCATGAGGGAGACTCGGTGATAAGTCAGGAATATTTTGGATCAGAGTTAGGTTTTATTAGGAGCTTCTCTTTCACTAATTCCCTTTTTAATCACCGAGTTAACCTGGTGGATTTTGCAACTCTGGTTCAATCCATTCATAATCGCAGATGTTTTAACCCTAGCCAGAGTTATGTTTCCAGAAGTCAAGCCTCCTCTGGCATCCTTCAAACTCCAACAACGTAAAGAATTTTATAAGCAAATTCTACAGTGGTATTCAGAATCAAGGTGGCTTCAGAGAAAATGGACTTTTTTTTTAAATTGCTTATTTCCCAGTTTTGCCAACTGTGAAGCAGTACTGTGAGCAGCTCAACTCTGCATGGAAAGCATCACTGTAACTTGAAAATACTACAGCCACCAAGATAAGTGACACACTTCTAACCTGCAATTCCACAGAAATTATTCACCTTCCTCCCAAAAACCATCTCATAAACACAATGAAAGGTCCAGAGTGTTGTTATCAAATTTTACAGGCCAGCCTTAGAGAAACAGATTTTGAAGGTAAACAATTCATCAGACAAACTACACCATTATGAATACCACAGATAACATAAGAGCAGCCTGGACTGAAATTACTCCAAATGGCATAAATAGAGTGTGGAAGGAACTATGGCCATAAGTAGGCAGCAAATAAAAGGAAGCAAAAAAAGGGATCTGTTATCCAAAACACATGGCTGACAAAGCAGGAGTGGACAGTGTTAATAATGGGGATCATACTGAGGAATCACTGCTGTTTCACGGCAAGAGTCTTAGCAGTGTGGAACTTTTGAGAATAAGCACAGCAGCACACCCATAAGCTGAAGAGGAAACAGTGAAAGAATTTGCTCCATAATTCATCAGCAATGTCACTGTGATCACAGAAATCATAGAGCAGTTCAGACAAAGACTGACTACGAATGGAACTCGAAGGTAAACCAAGGTGTTCTTGTAATAATTCCCTCCTATTGAGAACCGCTTCATGAAAGACAACTAAAAAAAAAACAATCAAACTCTTAATGCATATATCAAGATGCAGTTCACAGAAGAGCTACAGCCTGGTCCCGCAATTAAAATATAATACAATATCGTACTTTACTATACACTGACTTTTGCAAACACATTCATTAATAAAAGTTCATACTTTAATATTGTATCTTCATTTCCACCTACCTAAAATATACTTTGACTTTTATAAAAAAAATGTTTAATGAAAGTGTATTAATGTACAATAATGATCTGCCATATAGGTATATGTACTGTAGCATCCTTCATGGAAACGTCCTCAATAAAAGTTCATGATTGTTCTATTGTATTATCAGACTTCTATTTATACTGTATTGCCACCCAATAAAATACTGGGCAATGTTAAAATGACCCTGTTTAGTACTGTTTTTGGTTAGTGCTCCTCATTCTAGGAATACATCTGGACTGCTAACCAGTGTATACTGTACCTCCCTTCCCATCCATACTTATGCCTAGGTCCATCTCTCCCTGGCTCCTTTGTGCAGTACACCTAAAAACATCTGATCCACTTGTTGATTTTTCTCCCACCTCCCCAGTGACTTGCTGCCTTACATCATCTGTTGCCCTTTTGCTTGCCTCCATCACATGCCTGTTCTCTTTTCTGTTCTAATTACCAGCCTACAATTCCTGTCAAGCCCCACTGGTTGTCTGATTTTCCCATTTTGCTTCTTCCTCAAATCCTTATCCATAACTCAAAGTACTCAATTCATTACCAACAGCTACTTAGATTGGTCCATAAAACTTTGCAGGGCTACCTTAGCCTCTCTCCTTTACTCATCATCCTAAGCACCAACAACTGCACCTCCATGTCTCAGACCCTACAGAAAAATAACCCAAAGAAAAATGGGCTCCAAACAAGACTGTTTCCAGATGGCAACAAGCAAGTGGGAAAAGTGATGAAGATAAAACTGCCTTCACAGACCTATCATTGTACAAGTATGCAACTTTCATATTTGAGGTTAGGAGTATCATTTCCACCATGTCTAGGACAGAGTCCTGTGCCTATCCTCTTTGGGTGCATCATCACAAAAGAATAGCCCAGATTATAACAACTCCAAAGGTGACATCCAGCTTGCCATTGCCTTGCAAAGGTATTCAGTAAAGACCATTTATTCACTGAAGCATTACTGAAGAAGGCTTAAGAGGGCATCATTAGCACTGGAAGCCTAGGTTAAGAACTTTGATATTTTCAAAATCCAATGTAATGGAAAAGCCAAGAAGGAGCAGCCACTTTTGATATGTTCCCAGATTAATTTTTTTGAGGAGAAGGATAGAAAAAGCAGGGAATCCCTCCTTAGAGTTCTGGTTCTTTTGAAATAAAAATGTAAGTTGCCTGTGAACATACATAAGATGCAACACATTCACCAAAACTGGAATAATTCAGGAATAAACCTGGAAGATCAACTAATTGATTTAAATTTCATTCTGCAGCAACAGTTGGCATGAAGGAAGGATAATTACACAATATTTTGTTTTTGGGGAGAAATATCTAAGGTGGGTGAGCATATAAGCCCTGCAACTCTGAAATCTTTCTTTCTGAAATAATGTCCACCAAGAAGGTGTGCCAACTTAAATTCAAGGAGTGGAGGTCTGAGTGAAGTTGGTCAAATGGGTAGGAGAAGAGGCTCTTTGGGGTCAAAGGAGAACAGACTCCTCCAAGAAATAAGTCCAAAGCAGAGAGAACCAAACTTGCAAAGACCAAAAAGGGACTATCAGAATAACTTTGGCTTTGCCCATTTTGGCCTTCCTCAGGAACTTTAGAAAAACAGGAAATTATGGAAAGGCTTAAAGAAATCATAGGGACCACCTCTAGATCAGTGCATCTCTGAGGGATCCTCCCAAGGCAGGACTAAAGAAGAAGTAAAGTACAGTTGTGAAGTCCTACTTACCAGTAACTGCAAATGTTCAAATTTCATAGTGGCTCAGTGAAATATGGGCTTCTGTGCCTGCACACAATCCCAAACTGGCAGCTTTCCAGAGTTCAGGATCCGTTCCATTGACTTTCTGTGACAGGGGATCGGCTACACCCCTGCCATCAAGGGAAGCCTAAAGCCTGTCACACAAAGTCAGTTATTCAGGCTTTGAGTGCCAAGTAGGAAGAACCAAGAAGCAAGAACTGCATGAAACCAACCAATCTACACCACAAAACAGCAGAAATAAAGCTAACCAACAACACAAAAAGGTTGGATACCATCAAACTATATTCAAAATAAGGGTAGTGGTGGGTGGACCCTGTCACTGAAGCAATGCTTAATTTTAACATCTACTGTTACAGGTAAGTAGGACTTACACAACTGTACAATGTTCATCAGACTGCCTCAGTAGCATATGAGTAGTTTCCCAAAGCTTACCCTACTTGGAAGGAGGAATGATGATGATTCAGGAGCCCTAGGAAAATGGTCTTTGCAAAGTCTATTCTAGAACTTGATAAAGAATTTAGTTTGTAGTGCTTTGCAAAGATATGAATAGAGGACCAGGCTGCTGCCTCTAAAATGCTTCTAGAATCCACTCATTTTCAATATGCCACCAAAGAGGATAAAGCTTTGGTAAAATGTGCCTTAACCTTTCCTGGAAAAGATTTACCATGGTGGCAGTAACGAAAAATAATGGAGGACAACCATCAGGTTGACTTCTTCTGAGCCCCAGAATAGCAAATAACAGTTATTCAGCATTCCTGATGGGCTTAGTTCTACCAAAATAATACCTAAGCTGGCTGTGCACATCTAAGGTATGCAGAATCTTCTCGCACTCTTGTTTTTAAATTCCAGAAAAGAAAACTGGGAGATAACTGGCTTGATTCGGGGCAAATTCAGAAACAACTTACATCACGAAAGAAGAATTAGTATGTAAAACAGCCGTCTTTATGGTAAATCACATAAGGTTGGCCAATCATGAAAGCTTGCAGCTCAGAGACTCATGTTGCAGATGTCAGAGCGGTAAGAAAATGGTTTTCCTAGTGATAAACTTCAAATCAACCTGAAAGGTAGGTTAAAAATGAGACAAGGTCAATTTTTCAAAAATAAAGTTGCGATCCTAAGAAGGAAAAATTTGTTTTCAAGGGGGTCTCAAGTGCAACACTCCTTTCATAAACTGTTTTACCATAAAAGATAGGGATCCATAGGTAGACAAGCTACGACAGCCGCAATATGCACCTTGATAGATGCATAAGATAAGCTATCATGGCACATTTAAAACCAGACAGGTAAACACCATAACAGGTCCTCTGATATCAATTAGGTACCACCTAGAAAACCTCTTCCACCTGTAAACATAAGATTTTCTTTTTGCAGGTTTTCTTGCCTTATTGAATACCTGCTGCACATCCTCATGGAACAGGCACCTAAAAGGTATCAAGACAGAACCACCCAGACTGTCGGTAACAACTGCTTTAAGTTGAGGTGCACCAGTCACCTCTGATACGGTGTGAGCAGATCCAGAGTGTGAGGAAGCTTGTGGTAATTTATGATTTCATTAAAAGAGAGAACTAACTTTGCCTAGGCCAAAAGGGAGTCACCACAATTATCTTTGGCAATTCTTTCTGAATTTTCAGAAGTACTTTGGGTATTGGTGGAAAGGATAGAAATGCTTATATGGACATTCCCATCTAAGGGAACAAGAATGCTTCTGTCCTCTAGGCATGGCTGCAAGGATATCTCAAACATAATTTTTCAACTGTCTGCTGTGAAAGGAGGTGAACAAAACTATTTAAAGTGTTCCTCAATTCTGGACCAAATCCAGGCTGGCCTATGTCCTGAATTTCCATTCATGAGGGTCAGTCTGGGATCTGCTTAGTCTATCTGCCACTGGGTTTTGCTCTGATGAGATGTATGAGGCCTGAAGCAACAGAGAACACTGTAAGGCTAGTTCCCATGTCATCATTGCCAACTGGTAAATAGGGTTTAACCTTGAACTCCTTGTTTCTTTAGGTACCCCATGACTGTGGTGTTGTCTGTGACCAACAAAAGAGGATATGGAGACCATAACAAACAGATGAAGACCTTTTTCTGCTTTTTTTTCATTGATGCTTATGTGTTGTGTAGTGTCTGAAGGACTCCAAGCCTACAACTTCCATGGACACTGTTCCTCATGCAAAATCTGACAAGTCCATCTGGACTGATTGAACTAGGGTTTGGAGAGAGAAGGGCAAGCAGTCTGGCTTGAGAGACATATGATCCTACCACTGTAATCTTCTAACAAAATCCAGCAGCAGTACCTGGAACTCCAAGGGAAGCAGGTGTTGGGTCCAACAATTTTTTTTTTTTTTTTTTTAAGTACCACCAACTCTTTCTAATATGAAGTCTGGCCAGTGTTGCCATAAGAAACATTGATAAGAAACATTGATGCCATAAGACCCAAGATTTTAAGAAACTCTTTTGCAGAGGCAGCTTCTTGTAGAGAGAAATCTCTGAAAATATTCTGAACAGTCAGAACTTCACCTTCTGGTGGAAAGGCCATACTTTTTTCTGTGTATACGACCCAGGAAAACAATTTTGAAATGTAATAAGCATCCTTCAGATGTAAAGTCACCATGAAACAGTGGCCTGGAAGAAGGGACAGGATAGTCTGTGGGGGGCGAGCATTTTGAATTTGGGTAATTTCAGAAAGGTATAGGTATGACAAATCTAAAACTAGTCTCCAAGAGAGCTTCTGGTTCTTGTGTAAAATCTATTTCCTTTTTATGGAGCAGGAACTAGTTCTATAAACCCTACCTGCAACTTTTGAAAAAGTACCAGACAGAACAGATGCGTCACCAAGGGGAAGACCGCTTTTTAAGAAAAGGAATTCTTTTACTTGGGTTTGAAAGTATTATACTCTTGCCATTTCCTCTTGGTACCCTAATTATTGTTAGGCTGTGATTTTTGATTGCTCTGCCCTTTGAAATTGGAAGCCTTGTTAGGGGAGAACCTGGGAATATGAAACATTTTAGATACTCCGTGCATCACTTCACTGCTATCATTCCACTGTTTGAAAAACTTGGTAACAGCAGGACTAAACACAAATTCAGAAATTAAAGAGCATTCAAAATCCTCAGAAAAATTCTGGTTATGTAACCATGCATACCTTCTCAATATAACAGAAGTGGCAGTATTTCAAGAAATAGTGTTGACACCTTCCATGATACTTCTCAAAGCATATTTCAAACCTGAGTCACATCAGAAACAATCCCATTCATGTAACACCTCTGTTCAGCAAGGAAAGATACAGCAAAGTCATTTATAATGTAAGCACACTGCAAAATACATTTCCACATGAAGGCCTGACAACTTAAAATTCTAAACACTGAATTACTAGACTGAGCCAATAATTTTCTCTGAGATTCTAACCACTTACCAATTTTGTCTAGTATTCTAGAGTAGCTGCAGCTGGGTCAGCTAACAACAGCGCAAACAGCAAAGAGAGCTGCAAGTACAGACAGCTTCCTCAAAGCCTTTTTAGGAACTGATTCTTTAGAATAAAAGGGTTTTACGTGCAATTTTATAGACATCTTCTAAGGCCATTAATACAGGAGGACATTTGGAATCTCATCCACAGTAAGAGCATATATACTGGCAATTTCTAGCATAGCTTCAGATTGCTTCCAAATACATCTCTAAACCTAGCTAGCATCCATGGAAAGAACACTTGGCTTGGGTTTTTGAACCTGTTCACCTTCTGAAGAATCAGACTGGACGAACTCAGGAGTCTTCAACAATATTTGCATTAGAGTCCCCATCAAAATCTATTGTGCTAGACTGGTCTCTAGAGAAGGCAGCCCCATAGTCATTCTGAATAGAAGCGCAGTCTCTGAGATTAGCCAATTGTAAAACACACAAAGGAAAACATATCAGCCAAATACATAGTAACAACCTGTCTGTCATGTGGTAAAGTCACTGTTTCTTCTTACTAGGAACTACAGCACAAAATATCGGAGGACAGAGTACTGCCTCTCCTGCATCTAAAGGGTTTAGTTCTCCCATACCTGAACCAGTTACTGGAACATCGTGGGGGATGTGTCTGACCTCTGTACTATACACGACTGCAGGCTTACACCAAAAGGTATCAAGGAAAAAGGTAACTAGTCTGCAGGCTGGCTTTAGACGACAACAACATATTCACAAACCATAGGCTGAGGCATGACTTTGCTGATGTTTTTCTTTTGCGCCTGTATACAACTCAGCACAGCTCCTTGTGGTGTCCTGCAGAGTGCTACAAGCAGCAGGGAAACAAAAAGAAAGACTTTCAACTGATTAAGTATTTTTTCTCTGCATTTCTTCCTGCAACTGCATTTTCTCACCAAAAAACAAGTTTCTAGCATATCTGTGATTTAAAAATGCTATTTTTTTAATACCCTATTTTTTTACTGTTTGCACTTCTAAAAGTCATTTTAAGTTGTTTTTGTGTTGTTTAACTGTTGTAGGCTGCACACTCAAGTGTGCTAGCCTGTTTACAACATTTGCAGTGTTTTTTGTGTCAGTTACTGTTTGTTCTGCAAAAAAAAAAAAAAAAAAATTCTTGTTTCCCGCCTTTTCTAAGCTAGATTAGTCCGGATTTCAGGTTTTGCTGAATTCTGGGCTGTGGTACAAGTTCCTGTGTTGCCCATATCCTTACTTGGATAGGAGGAAGCTTCTCTGTTCACCAGTGAGAGTGGGGAGCTTTGAGCAGCCTATCTGTCCCTGGAGGAGTGGTCTCAGCCCAGCAACTAGTAGCTTATTGGCCGTTTTGGGCCAATTCCTATCTCTTTCAATCCTCCTGCTTAAAAACATTTGCGTGGTTTTGTGCACCGCCGGTTACGCAGGTTTAAAGTGTTCCCGGCTCCACAAAGTCTGCTCTTCAATTTTTCCTTTAGAACTAGTCAAACTCGCAAATTAAGCACTCAACCTTCCTTTTACAGCCAGTCACTTGCTCAAATTTCTCAGTAAGCACTAACAAACACTAGCACTGCACCCCCCTTATACTATATAGAAGTATAAGGCTCCCTATTCGTCCCATCTGGACAATCAATAAAACAGTTCATTAAATTATTCAGGCATGTCCAAAGGGCAGTTTCAGGTCTACACTCCAGTCCAGCTGGTGAATCTGGGAATCTTGAGGCAATGTTACAATTGCCTCATGTACACAGACAACCCTCTCCTCCTTCCAACAAACTCAAATGTATGAGAGATGCAACTATACAGCCAAACTGGAGGCCAAGCTCTCTCAAACAAGATTGGAACAGCCAGTCAGGAGGAGAAAGGAACCACCCGCATGACACAACCAGTCTTACAAAGACCAATCATATCTGCATCAGCAAACAGGACACAAACACACAAAAACATACTCGGAGGTTCTAAATAAAAATCTGCCAAAGCAGCAGAGACCTTCAAAGCAGACATCCAAGCAATCGCTACCCCACAACAATATTCACGTATCACATACTTCACAAAGTCTGTGTGCCACACAATCGCAGCCCTTAAGGCTAAATAACACAACAAATGCACTAGAAATAGAGGAGACTCTATTGTCAGGCACACTGGCATCTCGCTCACCAGACTGAACAAGGAGAAGGTCACTGTAAGCTGCCTGTCGGGTGCCAGGATCCGCCACATAACACAAGCACTCAGGTCACTCCAAACCAAGTACAAATATGACTCTGTCATTGTCCATGTTGGTGTGAATGACCTGTGACGTACCTCCCTGGACTACATGAAAAGAGACATAGAGGAGCTCTCTGATCATGTAGCCCAAGCCGGTATGACCCTGAGTAGCATCTTGCCCTCACCAAGAATGATGACACAGTATAAAGACAAAATTATCAATTTTAACAATTGGCTAAACTATTGGTGTCATTCAGAGGGGATCCAGTGTCTGTCAGCCTGGGATGACATGCTCGACAAGCCACGTTGCTTCGCTAGAGACGGCTTGCACCTGTCACCCTTAGGCTTTCAAATACTGGCTAAGGCTCTTGCCACCCCCATAGTGCCTTTTTTGGGCAAAGCTCAAACGACAAACCCACCTCCATAGACAAAACAAGAAACAAAATAACTGAGGGTAATGCTACTCAACGCCAGAAGTCTAAACCTCAAAATGAACTCACTTGAGGCACTCCTCAGTAAGGAGAAAATTGGCCCCAGAACCTGGACCAAAATACAAAAGGTGGGGGTGTATCCATCTTCATCAAGGATACCCACACCTCCAGGTTAGTGGCACTGCTCAAGGCCTCGGAGACCATCCATGTGCAACTAACAGTGGGTAAATCTGCTTTTCAGTTTGTAGCTTGCTACAGATCACCAACCTTGTCTCAGGACTCCCACTCGGCATTCCTGAGAACATTGGAGAATATGAAGGGCTCACCAAGCACCATGATATTGGGTGATTTCAACTACGCAAACATTGACTGGGAAAATTACTAAAGTCCCAACTCCTTTGCCCAATGTTTCCTGGAGTTTATAAACTCAAACACACTGGAACAACTGGTCACCACTCCCACAACAGGTGACAACATATTGGACCTAGTCATCACCAACATGGGGGCACAATGTTCCACACCAGAGGTAAACCCCTCGTTGGTAAAATCAGACCATAAACTAATCACACTGGACATCCACATCCTGACCCAACCCTCAGCCAAGGAAACCACTGAGAAAAATTTCTCAAAAGCAAACTTCACACTTCTCAAGACAGAGGTGAAATGTTTCAAAACCCCCAGGCAAATGGAAAATGCTGCCCAAACCGCAGAATCCTTTACAAATGCATTCTATGAGCACCTACAGGAATGCATGGATCGAGCCATCCCAAGTAAAACGAAGACTCACTCCTCCAAAAAGAGGAGACCAGTCTGGTGGACCCCTGCCATAAATAAGCTATACAACAGAAGGAGGAAACTATTACATGATAGAGCAAAATCCCAAAAAGGGAAGGCATCCTTGATCAGTATTAGCAAGAAACTACGATCCCTCATAAAATCATCCAAGGCCAGCTTCGAAAGAAAAATCGCCAAAGACTCTAAAGATAATCATAAGGCCTTCTTTAGCTATGTCAAGAACCAAGGTGGCAACTCTCAGATCTGCTCTGAGCTGGTGCAAAATGGCAAAAAATACACTGAACCCACTGACATTGCCAACATCCTGGCTGACAGGTTCAGTGCAAACTTTACCCCCCCTCACCCTCAAAAGGGCCTGTGTCCATCCCAGAAGAATGTAGACCCCCAGGCATCACAGACACACAGGTGAAAACAGCCCTCTCCAAAGACAAAAACACAGCATCAATGGGACCAGATGGTATCCCAGGCTGCGTCTTACACGAGCTCCAAAAAGAACTAAACCCTCACATAAATTCACTGTTCAAACTCAGCCTTACTACAGGATATGCACCCAAAGAATGGCGTACAGCAACAGTTATCCCGCTCCACAAAGGTGGTGCCACAATGGATCCCGGGAACTATCGCCCTATAAGCCTGACTAGCCTGGTCTGCAAGGCTATGGAGCGCATCATCATGGATCTCATAAACAAAGACAATGGGAACCTCCAGAAACTGGACCCTACCCAATTCGACTTTGTTAAAGGCAGATCTTGCCTCTTAAACCTAGTAGACTTCTTTGAAACAGTTACCAAGGCCATAGACGAGGGAAAGGTAGTCCACACAGCCTAGCAAAGGCCTTTGACACAATACCCCACCCTGGCATTATAGATAAGCTTACCAGCTTGAACATTAACCCTTATGGCATGAGATGGGTTGCAAACTGGCTCGTGGATAGAACTCACATGGTCAGAGTTGCGGGTGCCATGTCCAACTCCAAACCGGTTACAAGTGGCGTCCCACAGGGCTCAATCCTGGGACCCCTCTTGTTCGGTATATACTTTCCTGAGGTACCGGCAAGCACGGGAGGACTATGGTTGACCAAGTTCGCAGATGATTGCAAACTGGGAGCCATAATCAACTCTCCAGCTGACACAGATATCCTTCAGAAGGGTCTTACGGAGATGAATACCTGGTGTCAGAACCATGGCCTCAAGCTAAAGGCCAAAAAGTGCACAGTCATCCCCTTTGGGAAAAACAAAGAGCCCATGAACTACCACATAGGTGGTAATCCACTAAGTACAGAATATGTAATTAGGGATCTGGGTACCCAAGTAGATAGCAACCTCTCCTTTGATAAACACATTGCCAAAGTGGTTAGAAAAAACATCTATATAACCCACCTAATCACGAAAGGGTTCACATCTAGATTAAGAGAGATCATTGTGCCCCTCTACTCATCGCTCATCAGGCCAATAATACAGTACAATGCCCCATTTGGGATGTACCTTACCCGACACCTGCAACTGCTGGAAAGACCACAGAAGTACCTCACCAAGAGGATTGTGGGCCTCAAACAGATGCCCTATGCAGCTCGACTAAAGAAACACCAGCTCTACTCAACTGCTTGCTGCCTACTCAGAGGTGATCTCTGCCTGATGTAAAAGGCCATGCCTAACCCGGAATTAATGGACATGCTCCACCTCAAGAAAACCAAATTCCTTAGAGCTACACGTTCCAGGGATTTAAACCTCAGCACAACAATAAATAGGACATGCTAGAGGGATAGATTCATAACCCAGAGGCTTCCCTCGCTCTGGAATAGAATACCAATAAATGTTAGGCAGAGCCCCTCACTGACCCTCTTCAACAGAAATCTTGACGAGTGGATGGGAAAACGTTAATTTACTCCTGGGATCACTTCTATGGCGCTGCTGGACAGAGGATCAGGAATCGAATCAAATCTAAAAGGGAGGCGAAAGCCGACTCATTCTGGCTAGGTTTATAAATGCCCTAGGGCAGACAGCCTAGTACCTACCTATGAACCTATATATATATATATATATATATATATATATATATATATATATATATATATATATATATATATATATATATATATATATATACAAACATATATATATATATATATATATATATATACACACATATAGATGTATGCATGTATATTATATATATATATATATATGCATATATATATATGTGTGTGTGTGTGTATATATATATATATATATATATATATATGTGTGTGTGTGTGTGTATATATATATATATATATATATATATATATTTATATGAATGTGTATGTATATATATATATATATATATATATGAATATGTATATGTGTATGTGTATATATATATATATATATATATATATATATGTGTGTGTGTGTGTGTGTGTGTGTGTATACATATATAATATATATGTGTGTGTGTGTGTGTGTGTGTATACATATATAATATATTTATAATATATCCTGTCATTTATTTGAATAAAGAAGATTTTAGGAATTATTCTCGTGGTGTATCCTTACAGTTTTGCTGCTTACATTTATATATATGTGTGTGTGTGTGTGTGTGTGTGTGTGTGTGTGTGTGTATATATATATATATATATATATATATATATGTGTGTGTGTGTGAATGATTTTGTCCCTCCAGGGAAGAATACCTTGAAGATAGTTTGATACAGCAGTTTGAATCTCACACCTGGGTCTCAACCTTCTCTGAATAGTGGAATGAATTTACTTCTCTTTTCCCTGGTGTACAATGAGTAACCATGCTCCACAAACACACTGCTGTCTCCCAATTTTAGAATTTTGTCCTTCTTCCACAGTTTTGCCAGAATCAACTCCTTCTGCTGGTAAGATTGCATCCTTACTATTAAAGGTCTAGGTTTGGAGCATACACATGATGTGCCCTTTCAACTAACTATTCCTGCTGTGGAATACCAGTCCAGATGCTTATTTGTGGTTTCATAAAATTAATGCAGTCTATTCTTTCCAGCTTCTCTAGTGTAGCTGAAAATCTCAGGTTTTCCTTACGTGGTCTGTCATCTAATTCTATTATTTTTGAAACATCCCTTCCTGAGCAGTCTCATATTCAGCCAGCCCTTTCTTCATTTTTACCTCTGATTTTTACAGCTTTATCATCTTATCTGAATATCTGTTTAAAGCTTCTTCCATTTGTTCCAGCCTTTTGTTGTCTGTGTTAATGTACTGTACCAGTGCTTTATTTATTTTAACCAGATCTGTATGCAGTTGTCTTGTATCTCCTTGTAGCTTACTTGAAGTCATGTCTGAAGGATGCATTACCTGTATCTGAACAGCTGCAGAACTCTCTCCAGTCGGTGCTTCTTCCTCACCTTTTGTAGCTGATTTTTTTTTCCAGGTCTTATGTATTTCCTTATTCCTGGCATCCAGGCAGTCTACTTACTAGCCAGTTAATGAAATGTACCCATATAAACAAAAGTCAACTGGCCTTCTCTGCTGAGTTTCTGTTTTTACACTGGGAGAGCTAGAAACAAGCAGTTACTCAGTGTGCAGCCATCTTGGAAGTTACCGAAGGAGAGAGAGCAGAGTCAGCCATGGTTCCAAGGTCTCCCGACAGAATTAGACCCGAGCTGTTGAGGTCTGAAGCTCGGAGGGAAAGCAAAGGATCCAACAAAATTGGAGCCGAAAGCAACCCCCTCAGATTCAACTCCGACAACGCAGATCTGGGACCCACTCTGATCCAAAAGGATGGAAGCAGGGCTGGTCAGGAACATAGTCAGAGTTGAGGAAGGGAGATTCTTCAGATCTGACTTCAACTCTCTTGGGAAATAAGGGTCTTGGGTTTCCAAAACAAAAAGGCAGATCAGGAAAGGAGTCTGCACAGTAGAAGATGGAGCACTCATGGAATATAGATGGGAAGGAGATGGCAAGAATCCCATCTGGATCTGCACCCTGAGGAACTTCCACATCATCCTGTCCATATCGGCCTCAGGGAGACTTCAGGAAGACCTGGATGAGGATGCTGAGGAAGCAAGCCTGGATTTAGTTGGTGTTTGCAAGACTTTGGCTGAAAGGGCTGGTGAAACTGGCTCTACTAAAAAGGTTGGTAGTCACGTCCTTATAATTGGATCCAAGGGTTTTGAATGCATTTATCTTTGCTTGTGATGAGTGTGCTAGCTCTAAGAATTTTCTTGGCTGTGTCATGTGATCTTGTTAATTAACTATATATATTGAAGTAATTGCGCTAAATGTAGTCTTTTGTTATCACAATGAAGAAGGGTAGCCATACCTGAAAACTTTGTGAACATTGTGGAATATTAAAAGCTTCTACTACATTGAGCATTTCCAGTGTCTGTATACATCTGTTGGATTTGTTTCTTGTAGTAGGAGAACCTGAGTCTAGAACTGGTTCCTGATCTGAGGCCCTACGATCCAAAATAGCCTTTGTTCCACTTGGAGCCGAAGTACTAGGATCCAACGAAGGAGCTTCGGCCCTATGATCCACAGCCAATGGATCCCAAGAATCAGATGCTTTCCTAGTCCCACTTGGATCTGGGGTAGTTGGATTAGAGGGCCTGGATCTTTTTTGACTTGGCCCTGAAGAATCCCTCGAGAAGGAAGAAAAAGATCTTTTGCAGCCAGCATGCTTCAAGGGGGTTTGAGCCCCTGAGGCAGAAGATGCACATAAAAGGCCTTGAAAAATCATTTTTTTTCAGTGGTCAGCTAAGTGCAGAGGGTTAAAGGCTGCACACACCAGGCAGTCAGTGTCAAAATGCCCTGGTCCTAGGCAATTGATGCACTTCTTGTGGACATCTAGATTTGGGATCTTATGACCACAAGAAGTGTATCACTTGAAACTCGTAGGTTTATCGGCCATAAGTAAGAGAGAGACCTAATGTAAGAAAAACATCAGCAACAAACTGAGAGGATGATTCTATTAAACTTTTTTTTTTCTTACAGAAAAGAAATGCCAATGGCACGAACAAGAAGAGAAGTGAACTTAAGATCCCTACCACCTCTCGAGATCTAAAAGAAGGGGAGGAAAATTAGAAAAACACAATCTATAATATATATGTATATAACTATATATTTAAAGAGATTCTTTGAGACATTTTTGGGAAAAGACTTATCTCAACCACTAGCAGTCCTGAGACTCCGGAACCATGTCTGAACAGACTTGGAGCCTAAGTCTGAAAAAGGGGCAAATCGGATCGGATATCAAATCCGAGACCCATCAGTGAGAAAGAATGAAAAGGACAATATTACATCTCTTATTTAACCAGACAGTGACTGTTTTCTAACAGCTTTAGTGAATTATCACTTGTGACATAAGCACAATTACATTTACATAAAAGTAATAAAACCATATTAACAAGTTCACATTTACAAACATTATACACAACATATATTGTTATATATCCTATAATCTAGGCAACATTATATAAAATATTCAATTCTTGCCTTCTCTTACACCTCATTCCTCCTCCAAAACATTTTTCTGCATGTACTGTTCCCACAATTTCCATTTTTCAGTGTAATTTACTCCTACCATTTTCTAAAAATTCCACCTCCTGTTCTTTTATCTATGTTACAATATTTACTACTTCAAGTATAGTTGGTTTAGATTTTGATTTTCATTTTCTAGTAGTTGCTTTTTTTGTCAGCTGCCAGAATTTAACTAAACAATGACTTCATATGTCTAGGCAATCCAGGTCCTATATCCTAGCTCAAAGAAATTATTTCCTTAGTTACACTCATTTGCTCACCCAGTATTCTGACAGAGTACTTTGTAGGGAATTTTTAAAAATTTGCCAACCCACTATTCTCTCAAAAAAATAAGTCATGTACTCACCATAACGTTCCATCTGAGTAGTTATACTTCATTTTTCTGCAACCTGTGGTTATTCGGATCCATATCGGATCAGAGCCAGCAACTTTTTTTCTAGCATCTGCTCCAAGCTCCTCCCCTACCCATAATGCACCACCATCTCCTACCTTCCCTCAGATCGAGTTTGCTGCAACGAAATACATAAGCAACTCAGCCCAATGAACCAAACCTGTATATAGACAGGACAAGGTCCAGGGGATGGAGGGAGGGAAGGTTGCAGAAAAATGAAGTATAACTACTCAGATGGAACGTTATGGTGAGTACATAACTTCTTTTTTTGAGAGAATAGTGGGTTGGCAAATTTTTATGGTGAGTACATAACTTCTTTATCTGAAGTAGTTAACTTCATTTTATCTGCAACCTGTGGGACAGAGTCCCCAGCTACTCCAATCCTGGGAGGCCCTTATGGAAGGATATTCCTGAGCACCGCAAAGCCAAAGGATGCTTTACCCCTAGAAATCAGGTCTAATTTGCAATGGGAAATGAAGGTATGTGAATTGGCCCAAATCGCTTCTGCACAAATGTCGTCCAAAGGAACCCTAGACCAAAAAGCAGCAGAAGTCACCATAGACCTGGTAGAGTGAGCTTTAACAATACCAGGAGGAGATAAACCTTTTGCTTTGTAGACATGCGAAATGCAAAGAGTGATCCATCTGGCCAAAGAAACCTTAGAAATAGCTTTTCCCAGAAAGGATTTGGAAAAGGAAATGAACAACTGTTCAGTCTTGCGGAATGATTTTGTTCTATGAAGATAGAAACGAAGTTGTCTATGAACATCTAACAAATGAAGTTTGTATTCACCCTTGTTTTGGAAATTAGGAAAAAAAACAGGCAGATTAATGGACTGGTTTATGTTTCCTTCAGATGCCACTTTAGGTAAGGAATGAAGGATTAGTACGGAGAGAGACCCTATCCTTATGGAAGACAAAATAAGGAGGCACGGCAGACAGAGCTTGAAGCTCAGAAACCCTCCTAGCAGATGTAATGGCGACTAGGAAAGCTGTGTTTTAGGATAAAAATTTTAAATCCACCGAGGCTGCAGGTTCGAATGGAGGAGCCACCAATGCTTGTAAAACAAAAGTAAGATCGCAAGGGGGCACTGAATCCTTGACAGGAGGGCGCAACAGAAAAGTGCCTTTAAGAAAGGCCTTACACAGCCTAGAAGAGGCTAAGGCAATGTTGTCTTCACCAACATGAAAATTAGAAATGGCTGCCAATTGTACTTTCACTGTGGAGGAGCTATCTCCTTGCTGAAAAATGCCAGACAAGAAATCCAACACCGCTGGAACAGGGGCTGTAAAGGGATCTAGGTTTCTCTGTGAGGCCCAAATGGAAAAACGGTTCCATTTACTGCGATAAAGTTTCCTAGTGGAATCTTTAAGAGAAGCCACCAGTATGGATTTTACCGGGGATGAAAGACCGGAAGTCCTGGCAATCAACGGAACTGGAGCAACCAAGCTGTCAGCTTGAGGCTGCCCAGGTCGGGCGGGCGAACACCCGAAGGATGGGAGATTAGATCCGGGCAGGGATCGAGAACCCACGGAGGAGCTAAGAGATGAGACCAAAGGAATGGGAACCAAACCTGAGAAGGCCAGAACGGGACAATGAGGATAACTTTGCACCGCAGTCAGCAAGCTTTCTGAAGAAACTTCGGAATGAGTGGCAATGGTGGGTAAGCATACAGAAGCCCGGGGGGGGGGCAAGCATGGACTAGAGTGTCTCTGAGGGCTTCCCCTGGTGAGGTAATCAGAGCAAAGAACTCGCTGCACTTCACGGAAGGAGACACGAAGAGATCGCAGCAAGGCTGACCCCATGCAAAGAATATCTCCTTCACTGACCGTTTCAGAGACCACTCATATAGCATCAGAATAGCCCGACTCAATCTGTCCGCTAAAATGTTGGAGTGCCCCGGGATGTGCATTGCTATCAGACACCGACCGGTGGAGATCGCCCACTCCCACACTCTCAAGGCCTTGTGACATAGGAGATAGGATCTGGTTCCCCCTGCTTGTTGATATACCAGACAACCGACATGTTGTCTAACTGAATTGCAATCAATCCAAGAGGGAGGACAGTGTGAAAGGCTTCTAACACTAAAAGCACTGCCCTCATCTCTAGAACATTTATGTGCAACTTGGTCACTGACTGTGATCACATGCCTTGAACTGTCCTTCCCGAACAGTGTCCCCCCCAACCGAGTTGGGAGGCGTCCATGGTCACTGTGGCTTGGACTGGAGATGATGCAAAGGGGCATCCTTCTATAACCTTGGGTGAATTTAACCACCAAAGAAGGGACGTCCTGCAGACGTGACTGATCCTGATCGGAAATTACATGGGCAGGTCTAGCCAAGACCATTGAACAGCCAGAGTCCATTGAAGAACCTGCATATGAAGGCGTGCACAAGGGAGAATCGATATGGAGGCAGCCATGGAGTCCAGTGCCCAGAGAACCTCACTCGCCTTTGGAGACTTGAAGTTCGCTATTTGAGCTATGTGGCACCTGAAGGGCAAGATCCTGTCTGGAGTTAAGAATGCTTTCATCTGCAAGGTGTCTAGCCGTGCCCCAAGGAAGTCTAAAACTTGTACTGGTTGCAAATGGGATTTTTGAACATTGACTGCAATCCCTAATAGATCTGCCAACCGAATGAAGTAGTCTTGGGCCAGACAAAGCAGATGATTGTTGGGCACAGCGAAGAGCCAGTTGTCCAGGTAAGGAAATACCTGAATACCCTGAAGCCTCAGGTGAACCGCTACAACTGCCATTACCTTGGTGAACACCCTGGGGGCTGTGGTGAGACCGAAGGGTAGGGCTCTGAACTGAAAGTTACTGGCTACCAGCCAGAAGCGCAGAAACCTCCTGTGGATCTTGATGTGGTAGTAAGCATCTTGGAGGTCTAACGAGCACATCCAGTCGCACACTCGGAGATTAGGTAGAATGGACTGCAGGGTGACCATCTGGAATTTTTGTTTGGCTACAGACAGGTTCAAAGTTGACAGGTCTAGAATAGGCCTGAGGTCCCCCATCTTTTTTGGCACTAAAAAGAACCTTGAGTAGACGCCTGATCCAGACTGGTCGGGGGGGAGGGGGGCCTGCTCGATGGCTCGTTTGAGAAGCAGCTTTGAAACCTCTAGAGCTGCGGCCTCCTTGTGAGCGGGTGGAACATCCAGGAGGTGTTTTGGAACATTTGGAGGAGCAACAAATGGGATAGTGTAACATCTTGATATAATCTGTAACACCCAGCAATCTGTCGTAATGGACTCCCATGACACTGGATGTAAGGACAATCTCCCCCGACTGCCTCCAGAGTAGGACAGCCGGGCAACCCCTCAGGGCTGCTGACCGGGTCTAACAGAAAAAGGTTCCCCAGACCCAAAATTCCTGGGACCCCCTCTACCTCTGGGTCGGACGACGATCCTGTCCTCTTCTACTTCTCAGGGAATAGTTGTCCTGAGAAACCTGGGAAAACTGAGATTTTCGGAACCACATCTCTTTTACCCTCTGATTCCTAGAGAAGGACCGCTGAGGGTTAGAGAAGCGGATCCCAACGGCAGACAAAGTCTTCCCGTGTGTCAGATACTGTCTTCCCGAAAAGGGAAGAACCGTCGTAGGGAGCATTAATAAACGATGCCTTGAAACAGTCCACGAAATGACACAACTTGAGCCAGGCATGACGCCTCATGGCTATGCCTGTCCCAGCCACCCAAGCTGCTCCTTCCGTGGTATGGGAAAGGAGCCGCATAGACATGTTTGAGACTGACTTCAGAATAGACATTTTTGTAGTGAACAACTGTTTGTCCTGCGGCGATACAGACTCTGGGGGCGACTCAGCGAATTCCGATGCATGGTCTCACTGAAGCCGGATCACATGTGCCAAATAGTTCAGCGCACGGATTGAAAAGGTCGCTGAGGAATAAACGCGCTTCCCAAACCTATCCACCGACCTGGACTACTTGCCTGGAGGGTAGACTGAGGAACTCTCCTGCGCTAGTTCCTTCTTGGTGGCTGCTGCGACCAACATAGCGTCAACTGGGGCTCCTTTTGAGCAAGGTTGTCTGTCAAAAGGGGGAGATAAAATCTTGGGGAATTTGGGGATGGACTCTACGGTGTCAGGCACCTTCCATGCCCGCATGGCGATAAGGTCCATCAAGGGGTCCACAGGCGGAGACACCCAGGAAGTAGATGGGCATGTGCAAAAGGCCTCCAGGAACACAGACTCATCCCCAGAAGGTTTTGGGGCTGACCAACCTCCCCTCTGGTGGAGGATCTCCATGATTTCTCCGAAGGAGACGTCTTCATTAGGTGACCTGGGGGAACCTTCTCCTTCGTCTAAGTCAGTGTCCATAGTGAGGGACTTGGGGGAGTCCAACTGCCTCCTTTTGCACTTGCGCTTACGGTGACCCTCTTCAGTGGGACTCTCTGAAGAGGACTCATGAGCCGCAGGGGGTTCCTCTGGGGAAATAACCTGGGGATGCTCTGGCACGGGCTGTCCTTGAGACAGGATGAAGGGAGTCGTTGCCAAATCCAGAGGTGTCTGGGTGGAATCCGAGGGGATGGGCTGGGGTCTCAATCCCTGGGAGAGAACCCTCTCCACCACTTCGAAGGCCGAAGGAGAGTGTACCTCCTTGGCACCCAGCAAGGAAGAAGCCCTCCCTGGATCCAAAGCAGGTACCACAGCCGAAGCAAGGGTAGCCTGAGGTCCGAGGAAACTGGTCGGATCCGAAAAAGGCAAAGCCGAAGAATCCATTCCCTCAGGTCAGACTCCCTGTCTGCGGCTCCAAAAGTCACTTCCAAGGAGCTCAAGGTAACAGCCGGAGTTGAGGCTGGAGGAACCATCGCTGCCGAGCTACCAGCTCTGAAAATTCTCGGATCCAAGAGCCCCGAAGCACGGATCGGGGAAGGAGAGATGGGGTGGAAAAAAGGCATGGAGGTCCCCCCTCTGGAGGGAGAGGGGCCTTGCAAGACTCCCATCTGTATTTGGGTCTGAATGAATCTCCGCATCATCCTGTCCATGTCCAAGTCTGATAAGCTCCGAGTCGATCACGAAGAAGCCACCGACTCGGATCTGGCTGGTCTGCGCAGTGAGAGTGAGGAAGGCCTTGGATCCGAAGGTTCCAGCGGCTCCGGTGAAAAACGAGGAGACCAGAGCCGTGGAGAAACTGGCCTCATGGACTTAGGTGGACTAAGGAAGAGCTCCCTGTCCGAGGATCTCTTGCGAGGTCTATCCCTTTTCTTGTCCCTACCCTCCTTGCGTCTTTCTCTGTCCTTCTCTTTGTCTGCTACACTGACTGTAGCTTTTTCCTTGCTTGACCCAGCACCAGAAGAAGTGGAAGTTTGAGTCCCTGTCTGGGTGGGAGGTTGAGTACTAGGTAGCGAGGCCGTGGCAGATTCCAGCACAGAGGCAGGGAGAAGGCCTTTAGCTACCAATTTGGCCTTCCTATCCCTGAGAGATTTAGGGTTGAACCCAGTGCAGATTGCACATTGTGTCGACAAATGTGACACTCCCAAACAAATAACACACAGAGTGTGACCATCAGCCGGGGAGAGCTTATGGCCACACTCTGTGCATTTCTTAAATACAGAGTTTGGTTGATCAGCCATGGTCCTGCATCAAACACCACTACCTACAAAATCACCACACACAAAACACACGTAGGGGAAGGGCAGGCCTAACAACTACTCTACAGAGTTTTACAACAAAAAACTTTTTTTTTTTTTTTAACTAAATGACGAACAAGCGATATACTAATGGGGGAGGAAGAGAAACAACTAACTCAGACACACTAAAGAATAAGTATTAATAAACTTACTATCCCTGAGCTCAGAATGAAGGAGACCATGATTGCTCACTACTGGCGTGCAAACGAGATCTGAGGGAAGGTAGGAGATGGTAGTGCATTATGGGCAGGGGAGGAGCTCGGAGCTTGGGCAGATGCTAGAAAAAACAGTTGCCGGCTCGGATCCAAATACCCACAGGTTGCAGATAAAATGAAGTTAACTACTTCAGATTGTATTTTTTTCAGTTACCTCTTTCTTCCCAAGTGACTGTGTGTTGTTCAGGAATAATGGGACTTGTATCTCATGGCCTTATATGGTTAACATATTAATAAGATTTAAAAGAGTCTTGAAAAGTTGAGGGATGTTAATTTCTCTCTCAATGACTTAACTAATTTCGACTTAACTAATGTCTATTTAAGGCAAACATGACCTGTCATACAGCTGTGTTCTTCTGTCTGATTTTGTCACAATCCAGACCACAACACCTTTCATCTGACTTAACTGTAAGAGTGCAGGAACAACTCAAAGTTTTATAAAATGTTTACAAATTGAAGTCTTTTTTTTTTTTTTTTATCTGTTACTCACCTCTTATGTAAAAAGCCTGGGTTTAATACCAATGCTTTCACTGCGACTTTTTTCTTTTTAATCCACTATATTGCCTTCCTGCATTTCCTTCGACCGTATCTAAATAGTAAAGTGTTACAGTACTATCTTAGAAAATGCAGGAAGACAAATTAATATGTATTAGTTAGAACTTGATTCAGTCAGTGTCTTGCTTATTTGTTATGAACTCCAGCAGTACAGGAAATTAAAATAAAATCCAATCCTTAATCTCCTTCTCCTCATACTCTGGTAGTAGTACAGCTAAACTTCAGACCTCCAAAGGATGACTCTTACACCCCAGTCAGTAATGGCAGCAGCCAGAGGCACTCTCTCTCAGCTCCAAAATTCTTTGAATCTTCAAACTCTTCATGGCCAGCTCCAACAACACTGCTCATTAGAGTTTTGCCACAGCAGCAAATCCTTGGTCTTCCACGTCTCTCTTCTTGTCTTGACACTTTAGTCCACGTTCTGCAAGTTTTTCCATGCAGGTCAGGAATCCAATGAAGACCAAACAGGTCAAAACAACTCTCTTTCTAGTCTTGCTTAATGTGCTGTCTGAGCGGACCTACTAGAAAACACACACTATCTCAGGTTGCTACCTCATTTCATTTAAGCAGGCAGAAATGACAGAGGAAGAGAAAATGGTTAGCAGCATGCAAATTAGCATGCATTAGCATGCAAACTCTATTAAAGTAGAGTCCTGATTGTCTGGGACATCTACAGTCACAATAGAGGTCTCTTTACTGCAAATCACAGGTCAACAGGGTTACCACCTTTCACACTTTGCGAGGGACTGTCCCTCTTTGGGCAATTGTGTCCTGCAAAAAAACTGAAAAAATGGCAAATGTCCTGAGATTTTAGGACAAAAATATTTCCTATATTTTCTGTAATACTTGCATAAAACAGTTATTTTGTATCTGAATCACCTAAATATTATAAGGAACAGAAAAAGCAACTCAAATGCTACAAGAATAAGCTTTTATTTTAGCAAAAAAAAGTTAAGTTCTGTCCTTTGTACTGGCCGTGGATATGTTTTGCCCTGCAAAATCTGACATTTCTACAAAAAATGTCCCACTTTGGGCATTTGAAAAGGTGGCAATCCTACAGGTCAACAAGCACCAAATCGGGTGGTTGGGGCTGTGACTTTATTTAGGGGTAAAAATGAGTGCTCCCGGGAAGTTTGGGACAATTGAGAAGTATCCTTCTAGGAACCTCTCCCCACCAGACTCCTTCACAGAATTCTTTCCACTCCGTTCTATCACAATTATTAACTCTAACATGCCCAACCACAATCTCCTACACACAACCCTTTTACTTCTAAGGATCCTAGTCCAAAGGCACTGACACTTTTATTAAACATAATTATTAAATCAAAACTAAAATAGTGACACAGGTTCACATACATTAACATTAAAGAAAACAAACCATGGTAACATTTTCATTCAACATACACACTTCCTCATTCACAATTTAGTGTTCATTCACCATTATATAAATTGTTTAATTCCTTCCTTCCTTCCCTTAAACCTTTCTACTGAACATTATTCTGCATGTATTGTTCTAAAAATTCCATTTACTTGTTTGTAATTTCATCTTCATTTTCTACAAGGGACCAACTCCGGTTCTTTTATCTTCTTTACAATATTTAGTACATCACTTATAGCTGATTAGATTCTTATGTGCATTTTCTAGTATCTGCTGTTTTGTCAGTCAGTATGTCTAGGCAATTCTGAGCCTATGTCCTAGTTCAAAAGAATCACTTCTTTAGTTAAAAACAATTTGTTCCCTCAACATTTCAAACAAACACTCCTTAGTGACATTCGTAAAATCTTCCATGTTATATTTCTAGTACTTGTGGAAACATCACTTATTTTACATGAATATCCAAATCTGCCCACTATAAGCAAGACACCTGAAAAGGTAATTTCACACAGCTCAATTAATACACAAAAACATCATCTTTATTCCACAAAAAAATGTATTTCAAATAGGCTGCATCACAATGACATCCCTGTACACTGTCAGTGACGATATCATCCAAAATATGGAGAAAGGCCTATTAACATTGTTCAATAGTCAAAGTTCTCAAAGTTTCTGACCTGGTTAATAATGAACTAATGATATTCTAAGAAACGTGTACTAACGAATATACACTAGAAGATAAAATACAAGCACTTTAATAAACCATTTTAGCGCTTTCATCTCCAATTGAGACTTCTTCAGAAATAAAGCAAAAGCACCAATTAAATACATTTATATACTTGAATTGTAGTGACATCACCACTAATTAATTTAAAAAGACATGACCAGAAAGACGTTATAAAAACATTCTTGTATAAACTACAGTTTTGCGTCCAATAAAATAATAACTACTAAATATTTGTTATATAATATTTGTCATATACATACATAAACTTTTGCATTACTTAAAAAAATAATAATAAATAATTTAATAAATAGATTTGAATCCAAGAATAAACTTTAAAAATTCTTAAATTGAAATCCATCAGTTTCTATCCATATTATATTTAATCTAATAAAACACCTTGAGCTAATACTATTAAAGAACACACAATTAATCCTATATATTATTAGCTCTTTCTTGTAACATAGGTGCCAGTGATACATAGTCATTTAAAACTGGTGCAAGGAATGTTATTAGAGGTTCAGGAATTAGATAAGAAAGTTAAGAATGATTTGTTGTTTTCTCATTATAGTGCTTTATATTATAGGATGTTAGATAAGGTAGACAAAAGATGTTACAACATTTTTCAGAAGAAGAAACGTAAATTAGAAAGGGATCAAAAAAAGTTATTTAAACAAACAAGTTTACATTAATAAAGGTGACAATATGGCAAGACATGTACAAGATAGGAAAAACAAGTTCTTGCCATCATCTACTAATTCATTTGAGGGACAGAATTTTGATTATAGAACACCCAGTTATAGTGAAGCAGTGAGTAACAAAGGAAAATGGGATGACAGGGAAGACAACTTTCACTACTCCAACATACAGGAAGGGGAGGATTTTCCAGAGGTTCGACGCTCACAGAGACTGGCACAGTATTATACGGAGAAAGGGGAGTACAGCAGACATTATTATCCACACAGGAGAAACCCCAATTAAATATTGTCAACTTATATATTCCCACAGATAACAATAGTGGGATAGTACATCAGAAGGACGGGTTTACAATATATAACTACACAGATAGATTAATTACAAAAGATTATTTCAAATTGTTTTCTAAGGGTGTAAAATTTATTCCCTCTTCCTCAGGGGATATAGTAGAAAATACTGTGTCCCTTAAGTTGTATACTAGAAAACTTAACTTAGAAATAAGTCTAGAACACAAAGAGGCAGAAAGGAACAGTATCTCCCACAGTTATGTTTTACCTAGGAAAAAAAGTACATACAACCCCACCTTGCATCCCCTGGTAGAAACATATGAGAGGTTAGTTATGGAGGATATTTACAACATTTTTAAATATAATAAAAATAATCATAACTGGAACCTAACCAGGGGAGAACATGAATTGTTAAATAATTTAAGAAAAGATAAAAATGTAAGAGTTATGATTCCAGACAAGGGGGGAGGGGTTGTTTTGTTTCGTAGTTTAGATTATTCCGACGAGATGTTAAATTTATTATTTGACAACAGTACCTATGTAGGGATATCTAAAAATCAGATAAACATAGCGTACACTAGGATTGATTCATACCTAGAAGAATATTTATTAGATGGAAGAATAAATAAAGACACTTTTGAATTTTTAATTAGAAAAGATCCACTAGTTCCTGTTTTTTTTTTGGTATCCCCAAGATACATAAAAATATTAGTAAACCACCATTTAGACCAATTGTAGCGGCCAGGGGATCCAAAATTCATCCTTTAACTTTGTTCACAGATATTTGTGTACAACATATTATACAGAAAGTACCACACTTGCTAAAAGATTCTTGGGAATTTTTGAAGAATATCAAACAAGAACTCTTTAGTGATAATGTTCTCTTTCTTACGGTGGATATAAAAGAACTTTTCACGAGTATCCCCAAATTAGAAGGGTTGACTTTTTTTGAAGAAGTGCTTTTTCAATATTCGGAATTGGACAATGATATGGTCAAACTTGTTTGTGAATTTATGGGTATGGTATTAGACAACAATTTTCTTTGGTTCGAAGGTGAATACTACCAACAAATCAAGGGTGTCCCTATGGGAGCAGCATGTTCAGCTGTTTATGCCAACCTTGTTCTACTGGGTTGGGAGAACAGGTTTGTCATTGGTGGCCCCCATTGGGGTAGTGTTAAACTATATTTACGCTATTTGGACGATATCTTTATACTATGGACTGGTATAGAAGAAGACGTCCCTAAATACATAGAATATCTAAATTCCACTACTAACCTTTTGGAATTTACGTACCAATACCATAAAAATTCAATTAATTTTTTGGACACAACTATTTCAAAAGAAAAAGAAGGATTCAAATCATTGGTATATAGAAAGAAGACTTTTTGTAATGCCTACCTACATTTCCAAAGTGAACATCCATTTAGACAAAAAATTAGTATAGTGAAAGGACAGGCTATAAGGGCTGCTAGGATGACTTCCTGTAAAGAGGATTTAGTTAAGGAATTTAATACCATTTCCAACATGTTTTTGGAAAGGGGTTATCCATTGGAGCTTTTAGACAATATTCTTCAAGACGTATATACACAATGGGGTATTAAGTACCAACCTTTGTTAGGTACTTATTCGGAAGGGGTATCACGAAATAGTGAAAATGGTTTAAAATCAGGAAATTTTACTAAGGCTTGTATTTTGCAGTATAATACAAATACCCAATTGGTCCAAGAAGCGTTTGAAAGAAATTGGAATATTTTTAGGACCAAGAAGGAAATTCTGGATAAAGTAGGTAACAAGCCAAAATTTGTTAATAGAGTGGGTCACAATATTAAACAGTTATTGGAATATAAATTTGACAATATGAGTCAAGCCAAACAGGGTACAAAGCAGTGTGGTATGTGCAAATATTGTCCATACATTACTAAGAAATCTACATTAGTTTTAAACAACAACATTGGGAGCAAAGTTTATTTTAAAAAGGGCAATTGTAATACAAGAGGGGTAGTATATTTGGCTTGGTGCATGACAAGTGGGCATTTTTACGTAGGTAAAACTGAACGAATGTTAAAAAACAGAATATACGAACACTTAAATGATATAAAAAATCAAAAAACTACAAATGCTTTATACAGGCATTCCATTATTTGTGACAAATTTGATAAATTTGTGTTTGGTATTCTGGAAACAGTACAAATCAACCCCAGAGTTGGAGATTGGAAAAATATTTAAAAAAAGGAGGAGAGCCAGTGGCAATTTAGATTGGCAGCTATGTTTGTACCAGGTTTAAATGACTATGTATT
Organism: Protopterus annectens; assembly: GCF_019279795.1. Lineage (NCBI taxonomy): Eukaryota > Metazoa > Chordata > Ceratodontiformes > Protopteridae > Protopterus > Protopterus annectens. The sequence goes on from NC_056731.1 coordinate 187,048,221, forward strand.
ACTGGCACCTATGTTACAAGAAAGAGCTAATAATATATAGGATTAATTGTGTTCTTTAATAGTATTAGCTCAAGGTGTTTTATTAGATTAAATATAATATGGATAGAAACTGATGGATTTCAATTTAAGAATTTTTAAAGTTTATTCTTGGATTCAAATCTATTTATTAAATTATTTATTATTTTTTTTTAAGTAATGCAAAAGTTTATCTATGTATATGACAAATATTATATAACAAATACTTAGTAGTTATTATTTTATTGGACGCAAAACTGTAGTTTATACAAGAATGTTTTTACAACGTCTTTCTGGTCATATATTTTTAAATTAATTAATGGTGATGTCACTACAATTCAAGTATATAAATGTATTTAATTGGTGCTTTTGTTTTATTTCTGAAGAAGTCTCAATTGGAGATGAAAGCGCTAAAATGGTTTATTAAAGTACTTGTATTTTATCTTCTAGTGTATATTCGTTAGTACACGTTTCTTAAAATATCAGTGGTTCCATACAAGTTTTCGGCTATTTTTTTGTTTTAGTATCTGGTTTTTTAGTTACATTTAATAATGAACTAATACTCAACTCCCTATGTGCAGCAAGAATTAGGATAAACACCCTACCTTGGAGTACAGGGGCTTCCTTACCTGTAGAAATTTTAAAGTCAAAATTGGGTCCACCATTTTTCCTTTTGCACCATTTACCAAAGTGGTCCCACATGGATCAGTCTTGCCATCATTACTACTGTCAATGTTTATCAACAAACTTTCTACAAATCACCCAAAAGTCATTTTATATGCTCATGACACAGATACATGTGTATGTGTGTAATGTCCAACTGAGCTGAAGAGCCCTTTTTCAGCGGAGGCCCAGGGAGAAAGGCTCCAACATATTATACAATTTTCATTATAAATTAGCATTAAACAGCAATGTTACAGGATTATTACAAGGCATTAAGTAGCAATACAATGTTATACAGTGTCAGTAATCAGGAGTATAGCATAACTATTTCAAGATGTATAAAAATAAATATATCATTAAGATGAGTACAGTTTTTGGGGTAACTGGTTAAAAAAACAGTTTTATCATGATGTAGTTGCATGAAGGCAAGGCAATTACAATATAATGCTTCTCTGAGGCAATTTGCTTAACAGATTTTAGAAGACAGTAGAAAAAGTAGTCAAGGAAGATTAGAGAGCTAGTGAGAAGATTGAGTTAAGGGCAGAAAGTAGATTAGGTATGAGAAGTAGGGGATGTTAAGGAGGGAGAGTGCAGTGGCAATACCAGTGACTTTTGAAGTGTTCTTTGGTGGCTGTCTTAAATTGTTTAGGATGTGTAAGGGTCCTGATTTCTAGTGGGAGCCTATTACAGGCAATAGTGGGGTGATAGCTGGACATGTTGCCTCCAAATTTAGACTTGGGTTTGTAGATTTGTAGTAGGTCTTGGTTACAGCTTAGGAGAGGCCTGGAGGGAGAATAATGGGAGATGGGAAGGGATAGTTCTGGGCAGTAGAAAGGCTGGTATAGGACAGAATGGATGATCTGGAGTGGATAGAAAAGAAACTGGTGGGGTAATTCAAGCCAGTTTAGGTGTTTTAGAGAGAGACAGTGATGGGATTTGTAGGTTTGTTGGGCAGCAAATCTAGCTACCTTGTTGTAGGCAGATTCGAGTTTGGTCAGGAGTGCTGAGTTAAGATTGTGAGAATTTGAGAATTGTACATTAGACCAGGTAGAAAAGTAGGTAAGAGAGAGAATAATCTTGGCTTCAGAGGTAAGGAATTTCTTGTTATGGTAAAGGAGCCCTAGTTTTGAATGTGTCTTTCTGATACAGTTATTAACATGCAAGTCAGATTTAAGCTGATCATCGATGGTTACTCCTAAGAGCTTACTACTGGATTCTACCTGAATGGGAGTGTGATTAAGGGACTGTATGGAGAAGGAGGGTTTAATATTTATGAAAATTTATAAATATTTATATATATATATATATATATATATATATATATATATATATATATGTATATATATGTATGTGTGTGTGTATGTGTGTATATGTGTGCATATGTCTATATATATATATATATATATATATATATATATATATATATATATATATATATGGGTCTACTTCACAAGACTGAAAACTATATTGAATTTCATTTGACTGAGACCACAACACCTAATTTTCAAAATACTGAAAACTCATTTGACTGAGTCTCATACTAAAAGCTTACAATGCTGAATTTCAAAATACTAAATTTTAAGCCATAGATGTGATGTGCGCATACTTTCACCTGTGCCTTGCTTGTGATAAAAGACATTAACAAAGTGCTGGCTGTCAGAACACCAAGAGTAGTATAAAATGTAGTGTTGTAGTGTTTCTAAGTGTGGGTATGTCTCTCCACATTTTTATGGGAAGTATCTAAAGTAATATGGTGGACATTTTGTGCGTTCCCAGCAGTAGTGGTAGTGAGTACAGTACTGTAAGGTAAGTAAAAGGGTCTACTTCATAATGTTGAATTTCATAACATTGAGACTATAACATTGAAAATTCAAAACACTGAAAACTCAGAACAATGAAAGTGTGTTTCATAACATTGAAAACTACATTGCCCAAGTAAATAATATCACTTCCACCTACACCACCACCTAACAAACACATTTTCTACATTTCTGGAGGGGGGAAGCCCCCCTGCACCCCCATGTGGGGGGCTCTGCCCCCAACCCCCCCCGTAAATTACAAATACCAACTCCAAAATCACACTACAGTGGAAAAAAGTTAATTTCCTAACCTCAGTGTATGTGAGGTTAGAAAATTAACATTTTTCCACTGTAGTGCGAGAGAGTGGAACCACTTGGCCACCTCAAGTAAACCCTAAACGGAGCAAAATTAAGCCCTCCCAAGTTGGGAGCTTTGCCCCCCTTACTTAAATATACCAACTCTGAGATCGCAATACACTGACGATAGGGCAAAGTTCACCATGGTGGCCAAGTGGTTCCTTTCACAGGGAATGGTTCTCGGCAGTCCATGATTTCGCTTGATCAGTTTTTCGGAGAACTGGTCTCGGGTAAGTGATTTTGGTTGAAGTATAAATTCAAAGTAGACACACACACACATTTAAAAGCAATTCTTTCTCTTCCACCCTCAGAATAGAATTAAAGGATGACTGCTCCCAACCCTCAAACTGGCCTCTCCACAAAAAAAATATTAAAAATACCAAGAAAACTAAGTGTCTGATCATTTTAACAGACAAGACTCACAGCTATAACTAACCATGGGGCACTGTGTATAACATCTGTGAACCCAATTAAAACTAGTCCATAGTTCAAATACCAAGGAATATGGCCGGTGCAAAACCTCAATTTCAACATCACCATGGAAAAGTTAACAAGTCTTTAGGGGCAAAAAATATATATATATATATATATATATATATATATATATATATATATATATATATATATATATATGTATGTATAGATATATATATATATATATATATATATATATATATATATATATATATATATCCCACTTCCTTTCCCCAGAAGGAAAAAGGACGAATGGGAAAAGAGCATATGACTTGTCCACAACAGCACACAATTCAAAGAAAAAAACAACATCCTTCCAAACCACTGCCAACACCATCTTAGATTCCCCACCCTAGCTATACAGAGAAAAAGAAGTTGTATAAGAACTTACCATAACCTTAGATGTCTTTCTCTTCCATGTTCCAGTATTCATCACAGTAGGGAGGTTGCTGCCTGCATCACCAGACATCTGGCCAGTATACCAAAGTCTTTAGAACAGGGGGGTAAGTGCGACTTCTTAGGTCAGAGCCATAAGCTGACATAGGCTATAAAAGTGACGTCTGCACGTTCCCCCTTCAGAATGGACTACCGCATACAGTAGTACCCCTGAAGGTGGGAAAGAAAAATAAAAGGAAGTCCCTTCAGACTCACTTGAATACCAGACTATAGGGTACTTGATAGCCTGTGTCTCCTGTTGAGGTTAACTGGATGAAGGACTATGTCTCCACAGGTAAGTAACCGGTGAAAAAGGTAAGGACAGTAACAAAAAAGGGGGGTAGGAGGGAAGGGACTGAATACGGCAACATGGAAGAGAAGGACATTTAAGGACATGGTAAGTTCTTACACAATTATTCTATGTCCTTCTACTCTCATGTTGCAGTATTCATCACAGTAGGGAGAGTACCAAAGCTTTTAGGTATGAGCCTGGGTGCAGTTATGTGGTCCTTGGTCAATGAGACCTTGTAAGATAGATCTGGCAAATCCAGCTCTAGCTCTGGAGACTAAATCTAGTTTGTAATGTTTGGTAAAGGTAAGAACTGAAGTCCAAGTAGAAGCTTCTAAGATAGAGGCATAATCTACGCCCTTGAAAAAGGCAGCTGAGGTTGCAGCTGCTCTGGTTGAATGGGCTTTAACATGTCCAGGTAAAACTTTGCCATGACGGGAGTAGCATGTACAAATGGCCTTAGAGATCCAAGAAGAAATTGTCTGTTTAGAGACTGCCTTCCCTAAAGCCTTTGGGTGGAAAGAAATGAACAGCTGGTCAGACATTCTAATAGGTGTGGATTTCTCTAAGTAATACCCAAGTTGTCTGTGGACGTCTAAGGAATGAAGAGTCTTTCTGAGGAATTTTGAGGTTGATGGTAGAAAACAGGAAGATTAATGGTCTGACTTAGTGAGAGCTCATTAACCACTTTAGGCATGAAGGAAGGGTTAGTCCTTAGAGAGACTCTGTCTTTGTGGAAGATGAGATAAGGAGGGATGGCCATCAGGTCTTGTATTTTTGATACCCTCCTGGCAGATGTGAGGGCCACTAGTAGAACTGTTTTCAAGGTACATAGTTTCAGGATGCTGAATGTGCTGGTTCAAAAGGTGTCAAGGTAAGCTTTTCAAGTACAAAATTTAAGTCCTAAGGTGGAGGTACTGGTTTGCGGGGTGGGGGTCTGATATGGAGTACCCCTTTCAGGAACAGCTTAACCTCCAACCTTGATGCCAAAGGAGGGACCAAAGGCAAACAAGCAGAAATGGCAGACAAATGATCCTTAACTGAAGAATACGTTGGTCCTGAATGAAGGAGCTTACACAAGTAAGAAAGGACCATGGGTACAGGAATGAGTAAAAGGTCCTGTTATTTCTTTTGACACCACCTGGAAAATCTCTTCCATTTTGAGACGCACGTTCTCCTGGTACTAGGCTTTCTGGCCTCCTGCAGAACATTGACAACATCCTCTGAGTATATGTGTCTGAAGGGGATTAGAACCCTATCAACCATAAGGTCAGTGAGATTGGTTACCTAAGTGTGTACTAGAGATCCCTGTCCTGTGCGAGTAAGTCTAATTGGTGGGGTAACCTGTGATGAATGCCCATGGCTAAAAGGTGGAGAAGGGGAAACTAATGTTGTCTTGGTCAAAAGGGGGTCACCAGTAGGATTTTTGGTTTGTACATCTGAATTTTCAGAAGGACCTTCTGAATTAATGTGAAGGGGGAAAGGCATAGAGATACATCCCCACCCAAGAAAAAGAGAAGCTCACTTTCCAAGTTTGAGGATATGGATCCCTTGTGCACAACAGAGGCATCTGTCTCTTCTGGAAGGAGGCAAACTGATCTGCTTGTGGAATACCCCACTTCTAAAGAAGATCCAGGAACACCTCTCTGTGAAGCATCCATTCGTGAGAGGGTGCTGAGGTTCTGCTGAGAGTGTCTGCCATAACATTCTCTGTTGAAGGAATGTACATTGCTAGCAGATGAATATGAAGTGCTGATGTTAAGGTCCAGATCTGTGTGGCTAGACTGCAAAGAGGGTAAGATCTCACCACCCCCATTTATTTATGTACCACAGGACAGACATACTGTCTGTGATTACTTTCACTGTGCCAGGGAGTAGGGCTATTTTGAAGGTCTGAAGGGCTAGAAGAAGTGCCATAATTTCTTTGATGTTGATATGGTCTCTTTGTCTGAGTGTAAACCATTTCCTCTGCACAGTTTTTTGTTTGTGGTTGTGCAGTAGCACTGCTCCCCATCCTATGTCCGAGGCATCTGTAAAGATCTATTGTAAGGGTGCAAGTACCTGTAAGGGGGCTCCCTGGTTGAGACTCATGGTGGTAATCCACCACTGTAGTTCTTTCTTCAGGCATGGTAGGAGGGGGAGAGAGGTATCCAGAGGGTGAGAGTGTTGGCTCCATAGTGTCTTCAGAACCCACTGGATCTTTCTCATATGAAGTCTTGCCAGAGGGAGCATGGGAATCAAGGATGCCATGTGATCTAACATTCTTAGGAATTCCCTGGCTGGTAAGTAAGGTAGAGTGATAAGATTGTTGAAGAGGGTGAGGTCCATTATCCTCTAAGCAGCCAGAAAAGCATCTTGAAAGGCCGGAAGAAAGGGAGGTACGCCAGAAGGGGAGGGCTGTTCCATTTGTAAAAAATCAAAGTACCTCTTCTTAGTGTCAGAAACATCTGAGGCCTGCCATTTACAATGTTCCCTCATGAGGGAGATAGCATCTCCAAAGGTAAATTCTCCTGGAGACTCAGGAGTAAGGGGATCCTCTTCCTCAGGAGTGATAAAATCTTTAGGGGAATCAATTTGTGAGCAGTACGTTAAGGATTCCTCAGAGGAGGAATACTCTTCCTCTGATACCTCTAAGGCCTGTAATGAAGTAGCAGCAGGTTGCGGTAACTGAGTCTGCAGGGCCTGGAAAAGGTTCTGGTAGTAAGCTTCCCATCCAGGAACAGGTTGTTGTTCTGAATGTTTTAACTTTTGTTTCCTCTTCTGAGGAGTGGAGGGCTGTGTACGTTTAGACGCCGACGTCTGGGAGGATGGGGGCAGACCCCTCTGACTCCACGAGTCATGGCTCCTCTCAGCCATCAGGAGCTGATGGCTGGTCTATCTCAGCGGACGTACTCATTGTTTCCACCAACCCTGCTTCCACAGTAGTTCCCGGGATAGGTTGAGAAACGGAAGTCCAAAGAGATCCTGAGCTTTCATCTGCCTCAAGAGTTTCATCGGACACCTGAGGCACAGTGTGGGAACTGGGCCTAACTTTTTTGGCCTTCTTCTGAGGCGGCTCATCAACATGCGTCTACCCCACCCTCCATACCTAACGCGAGATGCCGAAGCCTTTGATTATCTAAATATAATTTCAGTGCTGCCAGATGGCTGTGGAGAGTCTTAGCCACAAAAGATTTACAAATAGCACAGGAAGTATGGTCATGGGCCTCGCCTAAACAAAAAACGCACTGATCGTGCGTGTCCTTGTGAGGAATGTCTTCCACAAGCACACTTCCCCTTTCTAGTAGACATGTACATCTGAGAAACGAAGATAACAAGAAAACGCAACAGGGTACTTATCTGTAGCGGTCATCTGGAAAAAACAAGCAATCTACTTTCCAAACTGGTGAACAGGAGTCCGACGTTCACTGCGGCAGAAAAAATCTGAAGGGGGTATGTGCAGACGTCACTTTTATAGCCTACGTCAGTTTATGGCTCTGACCTAAGACATCGCACGTAACCCCCTGCTCCAAAGACTTTGGTATACTGGCCGGATGCCCAGTGCTGCAGGCAGCAACCTCCCTACTGTGATGAATACTGCAATATGAGAGTAGGAGGACATCATCCCTACACTATTCTAGTAAAAATTAAATTGCTTCTACTACTACAGAGATGCACCCTATTTAATAGCAACCTTCACATACAAGCTCTTAAATTTATAAACCACCTTCTTTTATAACTACTACTACTAACAAATAATATCAACCTGCAAATACACTTGTTAAAAGAAAAGACTGACCAAAAGTACATCCAATTATAACTTCAGACACCAGGCACATTCCACCCCATTACCAGTCCCAGGAAAAAAAAACTCCACAGTGCAAGTCAATTTTTCTCCCATGGCTCCTCAAATATGGGAATCTTTTACAATTAAAACTTGTACCAGGCTGCTTTTTCCTATAACTTCATAACAAATTCAAAAAGTTTTTATTCAAAGAAACTGTTTGCTTAAGAAAGACATTGTTAGACAAAAGTACAGTTGTGTACACTTACCATAAATGTAGATGTTCGAGTGTATTCACTGTTGCAGTGCTAACAAATGGGTTATCCGGCTCCCGGTAGCCCTCATTCGGCCAGAATACCAAAGGTAAGTAAAAATGACGTTGGTTGCCATCAGCTGTAAAGGACGTCAGGGCGCCCAATAGAAAAGGAGGCAGCCGACGTCACTTCCTCAGTCTTTCTTGCCATAACAGTCAGGAGCCCCCAGACAATAAGGCTTAAACCAAAAACCAATTTGACAAATTAAGCCTGTACCTCAGGAAAAGAGAATAGGAGAGGACCACAAAAAGGGGGAAGGAGGGAAAGAAACCAGGACTGCAACAGTGAATACACTCGAAAACTACATTTATGGTAAGTGTACACAACTGTACTATGTTCATCGTGTTTCACTGTTGCAGTTCTAACAAATGGATTGATTACCAAAGCCCAGAGAAAAAGGGGGGAGGAACCAACAGCATCAAGGGTTGGAGATAATGCCCTGCAACACCACAGTGCCAAACCCTGCCCTGGCTCTGGAAAACAGAGGAAAATTATAATGCTTTGTGAAAGTGTGAACAAAAGACCATGTGGCAGCCTCCAAAATGTCTTTAGTAGGGACACCCCTTAGAAAGGCTGCAGAAGTGGAAGACGCTCTAGTAGAGTGGGTCCTAACCCCTTGAGGTGGAGCTTTGCCATGAAAGGAATAACAAAAAGTAATGCAATGTGCAATCCATATAGAAATGGTTTGCTTAGAAATAGCCTTGCCCTGGACTCCAGGGGCAAAACTGACCAACAACTGTGCTGATTTCCGAAGGTCCTTAGTCCTGTCCAGGTAAAACCTGAGCTGTCTGTGCACATCAAGAGAATATAGGATCCTTTCACCTCTATTGTGAGGATTAGAAAAGAAAGTAGGAAGGTATATGGACTGATTACGAGTCAGGCTGGAAACCACCTTAGGCATAAAGGAGGGATCAGTCCTCAGAGAGACTCTATCCGCATGGAAAAAAAGAAAAGACTCCATGGCCATCAAAGTCTGCAGCTCCGAAACTCTCCTTGCTGAAGTTATAGCCAAGAGGAAGGTGGTCTTCCAAAAGAGAAAGAGGCAGCTGGCTCAAAAGAAGGAAGAGTGAGTTTTTCCAGAACAAAATTAAGATCCCAGGCTGGAGTAGGTGCTCTTCTTTGAGGTTTTAAATTGCAAGCACCTCTGAGAAACTTTTTCATCAGGGGATGAGAGAAAATGGGCTGTTCAAGAGAACAATGAGCAGAGATGGCTGAAGCATGGCTCTTGATAGAGGAAAAAGAAAGACCACCCTGAAGCAAATCAGCAAGGTATTCCAGGATCAGAGGAAGGGTAGGTTGAGAAGCCGACTCCCCTCTAGCCTGCATCCAGTGACAGAACCTTTCCCATTTGCCAGCATAGGATTTCCCAGTGCTAGGCCTCTTGGCCTCCCTCAGCATGTCAACCACCTGTTGGGAAAAGGAGGAAGAAAGGGAAGGAGTCATACAATAAGCCATGCTGCCAAATGGAGAGACTGAAGATGAGGATGTAGAATGTTTCCCCTTTCTTGAACCAAAAGATCTGGCTTCAGAGGAAGATGCCAAGGAGCAAGATGGGAGAGACTGCGAAGCAGTGGATACCAATGCTGTCTGAGCCAGTCCTAAGCTATGGGAATAGTCCTTGGACGTTCGTCCCTGATCTTCACTAATACTCTGGGAAGAGGAGGGAAGGCGTACACTGATAGCAACGTCCAAGGGAAGGACAGAGCATCCACTTTCCAGGCTCTGCTGTGCTGCCGTCTGGTGCAAAAGAGAGGTAGCAGATGGTTGTCTTGGGAGGAGAAAAGATCCACCTGTGGAGTGCCCAAACATTGAATGATGCTGTAAAAGACTGCTCTGTTCAGCTGTCACTCGAGGATCCAGAGTTTGCCTGCTCAACTGGTCTGCCAAAACATTGAGCCTTCCTGGAAGAAACGGAGCTAGGAAATGGAGGTCCAGGGATGCTGCCATGGACCAAAGACTCATGCTTCGCCTGCACAGGGGGTAAGAGTGAGTCCCTCCCTGCTTGTTGATGTACCACATGACCGTGGTGTTGTCTGTCCTGACAGGCAACCACATGACCGTGGTGTTGTCTGTCCTGACAAGCAGGGTCCCAGGAGAAAGAAGATGCTTGAAAGCTAGGAAGGCCTGCTGAACTGCAATCAATTCCTTTAAATTTATGCGCAGGTGCATCTGCTGGGCGTTCCAATGTTCCTGTATGCATCTGCCATCCAGGTGTGCTCCCCAGGCATAGTCCGATGCGTCTGTAGTCAGAACTTGAGTGGCAGGAGGTGTCCAAAAAGGCATACCTTTGTTTTGAAGTCAGGCTGTTGCCCACCATAGAAACGCCGCCTGCAGAGATGGAAGCAGAGGAATCATCATATCCAGGTCCTCTGTGTGCTGACACCAAATGTTCTTGAGGTACCATTGTAATTTCCTCATATGCAGTCTTGCATATGGAATCATGAGAATACAAGATGTCATGAATCCCAGAGCTTCCAGGTATTTCCTTGCAGGGAGCTGGGACAGGCTTGCCAAGTCATTGAAGTAAACTGAAAGAGTTGTCTGCTTCTCCTGGGTGAGATATATCATCTGGGCGTCTGTGTTCAGACTCGCTCCCAGGAATGTTATCTCCTTGGATGGCACCACTTTCTATTTTTCCACATTGAGAGTGTAACCCAGGAAGAGAGAAGAGTCTTTACGAATTCCAGATCCTTTAATAGTTGTTCCTGAGAACTTGCTTGAATAAGACAGTCGTCCAAGTATGGGTAAATCTGAATTTTCTTCTGCCTGCAAAAAGCAATGACTGGGGCCAGGCACTTTGTGAAAACTCTGGGAGCAGTAGATAAGCCAAAGGGCAGCGCACAGAATTGGTAATGCTGCTCGCCCACTCTGAAACAAAGATACTGCCTGCAACTTTCCCTGATAGGAATGTGCAGATAAGCCTCTTTGAGATCCAAAGTTACCAGCCAGCCAGGAATCCTTTTCTAGCAGTGGTAACAACTGATGTAGAGTGAGCATTTTGAACTTTGGAATTACTAGAAAAGAGTTCAGAATGGAAAGATCCAGGATAGGATGCCAGGTGTCTTCTTTTTTTTGGAACTAGGAAAAGCCTGGAATAAAAGCCCTGGCCTACCTACTGAGCAGGAACTGATTCTATTGCTCCCAGATGTGACTGAGACAAAATTTGTTTTTCTACTTCTGCCCTTTGGTTTGGAGGAACGTCCGGGAATCCCTTGGGAGCTGGAAAGGTGCAGAAAGAAAACTTCTGCCCTAGGGACACCATTCTGACCACCCATTTGTCGTCTGTGATAGTGACCCAGACATCTGCAAAGAGGGCCACCCTTCCCCCTAAAGGACTCTCCCAGCAAGCAAGAACAGGCAGACGTAAAATGTCATTGAGAGTGTTTTGACTGAGGTGCAGGCTTGGAACTTCCCCCTTTAGAAGTGGAAGCCTGCCAACACCTAGACCTTTGAGGGGTAGTCCCCTGCCCCCTAGAAGATTTGTAGTATCTAGTCCTGGAATGGTTCTGTCTGCTGGTATCAGGAAAGGTCCAACTCTTGGAAGGGTAATTCCTGCTAAAGCAAAGGGGTTGAACTTGCAGAAAATCCTTAACAGTTTGCATGAACTTGGCCTTATCCTTCATCTTCTTCAGTACCTCCTCTGCTTTGCTGCCAAAAAGACTGTCTTTATGGAAAGGTACATCCAAAAGCTTAGCCTTGACAGGTTCTGGAAGAGGCTGTTCTCTGAGCCAAGCATGCCTTCTAATAACAGATCCAGTAGCCGTAGCCCTGCTGGAGGCCTTAAGGATGTGAAAACCACAATGTAAAGAATGCTTATTGACCAGACTAGTGGAATTCAGCAAATCCTGCCTGTTTTTGCTCTCTGCCAAAAGAGGTACATTTGCTATCCTACACTTAATAGCCTCCAAGGTGTGCTGCTGGTACTTCAGCATATGAAATAGACAATTGGCAGCCCTAATAACTAGGGTGGCAGAGGTATAAACCTTCTTGCCCTACCTATCTAGGTTCCTAGACTCCCTGTCAGAGGGAACAGGATTCCTGGTAACAGCGGCCTCAACTCCTTTAGGGTCCTGAGAAATAACTTCTGGATCCATCAATGGATTCCTGAAAAGAAACAGATGAGAATCAGGGACCATGTAGTATCTGTCAGGTTTCCTGGGAGCAGGAGGAACCGAATTTGGAGATGAAGAATTTTCCAGAAACACATCATCAACAACTCCCAACACGGGGAATAGCAAGAAGCTTATGCGGAGGTAAATCCAGAAACTCCTTAATCCATTTCTTGGATTGGGGATAATCCTGACTTTCCCATTTAAAACGTTCTCTGAGGGATTTTAAAGTATCAGCAAAAATAAATCCTCTGGAGGAGAAGCTGAAGGAATGGACTCCTCTGCATCTGAATCCTCAAAAGGAGAAAAGGCCTGAGAAAACTCCTCCATCAGCAGAAATGCTGGAAGAATCAGAAACTGAGCAGGACGAAACTTCAGGAGAAACATCCCTACTCCTTTTAGAAGGAGTAGGCTGAGAACCCCTAATAAGAGTCAACAAATCATTAGCCATTTTAACCATTTGGGATTGAGGGGAACGAGAAGCAGCTGGAGCCTGCCTTTTCACAGGCTTACGAATGGAAGACTTACCTGCAAGCCTGAAGGACTCGGGAGGCCTGGCAACAGCTGAAGATGCAGCAGAGGCTGAAGGAAGAAGTTTGCTGTCAAAACGCAAAACGGAGTCAGCTTAGTGGCTCTGTGTCCAGCAGAAGAGGCGACAGGTCAGTAGGCAAAACGGAGGCTGAAAGCCTAAGGGACTTGGACTCAATCAAGGCCTGCGGTTGTACATCTGCAGACTGCAGGGACTGCAAATGCATCTTACTGGCTACCACCTGACTGATGCCCAACTTAACCTCATCCAAGGACTTAAGATTTCAGAGGCCTGTTGCGGTCCTTATCCTTATGTTTCTTCAGAACATCCGAAGCCTGAAGACCGGCAGACGTCATACCAACGAATTTAGGCCAAACTCCAAAATGCCTAGCCAAAATCTTAGCCCGACGATGGATAGCACGTGGATTAAAGGAGGCACAGAGATCACAGTTGGGAATGTCGTAGTCAAGGCCTAAACAAATAATGCAATAGGAATGTAAATCTCTATGGGGAATTTGCTTTCCACAGGTAAGGCAATTATTAACTTTTTCTGACATTCGTTAAAGTAAGAAAAGAGGATCCCCAATGGGGTACTTAGCTGTAGTAGACTTCAACTCTTGTAGTCGGAAACCAATAAAGGTAAACTGCCGACAGGCACTCGTGCATGAAAAGCTTCTGCTTCGGGCTCCACAACAAGAAAGACTGAGGAAGTGACGTCGGTTGCCTCCTTTTAGGTTCATAGGTTGGTACTAGGCTATCGGCCCTAGGGCCTATACAAGCCTAGCCATAACAATTCCCTGGCTATTTCTTCCCACACTATTTACTTCCCTGGACCCCTGTCTAGCAGGGCAATTGATGTGATCCCCGGGGTGAATTTCTTTTCTCCCATCCAATCATCAAGGTTCCTTTTGAAGAAGGCCAAAGAGGCGCTCTGCTTGACATGTATGGGCAGTTTATTCCAGAGTTTGGGGAGTCTCTAGGTCAGGAACCTATCCCTCCAGCATGTTTTGTTTATTGTGATGACAAGGTTTCGATCCCTGGAGCGTGTGGCTTTGAGGGATTGGGATATCTTTAAGTGTAGCATGTCCAACAGCTCTGGTTTTGACATGGCCTTGTATGTTAAGCAGAGATCGCCTCGGAGTAGACTATATGTGACAGAGTATAGCTGGAGGTTTTTAAGGTGGTCAGCATAGGGCATCTGCTTTAAGTCTGTGATTCTTTTAGTGAGGTATTTCTGCAGCCTTTCCAGTTATTGCAGATGTCTTGAGAGGTACATACCAAATGGGGTGTTGTATTCTATAATGGGACTAATGAGGGATGAGTACAGTGGGACAATGACCTCCTTTTGTCTGGATGAAAAGCCCTTATTGATGAGGTATGCCACATAGAAGGATTTCCTGACTGCTGTGGCGATGTGGTTATTGAAGGTGAGATCACTGTCCACCTGTGTCCCTAAGTCTCTTATCACACTTTCGGTGTTTAGTGTACTGCCACCTATGTGGTAATTCACGGGTACATGTTTTTTTCCCCAAAGAGGATAACTATACATTTCTTGGCATTGAGCTTGAGCCCATGACTCTGGCACCAAGCATCTGTTTCTGTAAGGCCCTTTTGTAGAGTATCCACATCATTTGGGGATTCGATAATGGCTCCCAGTTTGCAGTTATCTGCGAAATTTGTTAGCCAGAGTCCCTTAGTGTTGGCCTGTACGTCAGAGAAGTAGATGCCAAACAAGAGAGGTCCCAGGACTGAACCCTGAGGTACTCCACTTGTCACTTGTCTGGAGCCGGATTTGGAGTCAGCTACTTTTACAGTGTAGGGTTCTGTCAGTAAACCAACTGGCAACCCATTGAGTGATGTAGGGATTAATGCCCAGCTTAGTAAGTTTATCTATGATTCCAGAGTGGGGGATGGTGTCAAAGGCCTTGGCGAGGTCCAGATAGGCTATGCGGACTGCCTTTCCCTCGTGCACAGCTCTAGAGACTGATTCGAAGAAGTCAATCAAGTTCAGGAGACAAGATCGGCCCTTCACAAACCCAAACTGGGTGGGTCCAGTGTTTTAAGGTTGCCAATGTCTTTGTTTATAAGTTCCATGATAATACATTCCATGGCCTTGCAGATCAGGCTCGTCAGACTGATGGGGCGGTAGTTCCCTGGATCCAAGGTGGATCCCCACTTGTGGAGTGGGATAACTGCAGCTGTGCACCACTCAGTGGGCATGAAGCCTGAGGTGAGGGTATGATTAAACATGACACTTAGGTGAGGTGCCAGTTCATTTTGTAGTTCATGTAGTACACAGCCTGGGATGTCATCTGGTCACATGGATGCTGTATTCTTAGCTTTGGAGAGTGCGTTTTTTTACCTGTGTGGCCGTTAACAGAATTTGGCAATCTTCCGGTATTGAGATGGGCCATTTAAAGGGTGAGAGGGGGGTGAAGTTGGCACTGAATTGATCTGCCAGGATATTGGCAATATGCTTGGGATCATATTTTATGCCATTCTGTTGTAGCTAAGAGCACATCTGAGCATTACCATTTAGATTCTTGACATAGCTATAGAATGCCTTGTGGTTGTCTTTGGAATCTTTGGCAATTTTACTTTCGTAACTAGCTTTGGAGGATTTTATGAGGGATCTCAGCTTCTAAAGGGGGTTTTTTGCATCCTGGGATTTTCCTCTTTTCTGCAACAGTTTCTTCCTTTTGCTGTAAAGTTTGTTTATAGCAGGGGACCACCAGATCGGCTTCCTTTTTTTTGGAGGAGAGCATCTTGGTTCTATTTGGGATGGCACAATTCATACATGAGTGGATGTGCTTGTACAGTGCCTTAGTGTAGGACGCAGCAGTCGAACTTTCAGTTCCCATCCACATGGGTGCCATGAAGTTTGTAACTTCTGACTTGATTAGCATGAAGCTGGCTCTGGAGAAGTTTTTTATGGAGGTTTCCTTACTGGGATGAGTTGGTGGAATGTGGATGTTAAGGGTGATTAGCTTATGGTCTGACCTGACCAATGAGGGGGTGACCATAGGTGTGGAGCATCGATTTCCCATGTTGGTAATGACCAGGTCTAGGACAGTGAAGCCCCTGGTGGGACTATGGATTACATGATACAGGGGATTGGAATTTATGAATTCCAAAAACCGTTGGGCAAAGGTGATGGTACACGAGTAGTTTTCCCAGTTAATGGCAGGGTAGTTGAAATCACCCAGTATTAGAGTGTTTGTTTGCATATTAATATTTTCCAGTATGTTTAGAAAGGTGTAGTGAGAATCTTGAGGCATGGTGGGGGATCTGTAGCAAGCTACAATTTGGAATGCAGTCTTACCTAGTGTTAGTTGCACCTGGAGAATTTCAGACCCATTGTGTTGGGCAACTAACTTGGTGGTGTGAATATCCTTGGTGAATATGGACACTCCTCCACCTTTAATGTTTCGATCCTGGTTTGGTGGCCGAAAAGTGTGGTAACAGTTGTAGCCTGGTATTGCAGGGGTGCTCTCTGGAGCCTTGAACCAGGTCTCAGTTACTGCACAGATATTGATGTTCTCCATTTTTAGTAGTGCCTCGAGAGAGTGCATTTTGAGGTTGAGACTTCTAGCACTGAGTAGCATTACTTTCAGATTTTGCATGCTTGTACCCGTTACTGTGGTGGTTTTGTCCTTTGAACTTTGCCTAAAAAAGGCACTATACGGGTGGCAAGATCCTTAGCCAGTAACCTGAATCCCACGGGTGACAGGTGCAGACCATCTCTGGCAAAGCATCGTGGTCTGTCGATCATGTCGTCCCAGGCAGACAGATACTGGACCCCCCTTGAATGACACCAGAAGCTTTTGTATCGGACGCCCTGATGTCCTTTACAACCAATGGCAACTGACGTCATTTTTACTTACCTGTGGTATTCTGGCCGACTGAGGGCTAACGGGAGCCAGATAACCCACTTATTAGGACTGCAACAGTGAAACACGATGAACATCTGTAAATTCCCCTTTTACCTTCTGTCTTAGCCTTCTCATCATACAAATTTCACATTAATTACTAAGTATCTTCTTAATCCCAATAATCAATGTGCCCCCTCAAACTACTCCCCTCCTACCTATAGTCACTTACTAACCTTCATTTCCCCCTGTTCCATTACTTCGTCAATCTGTTCCTAGTCTCTGGCTGCACAATAATGTATGCAGTGTAAATAAATAACTCATTGTAATAATGCACAACAACTAAAGAATAGTTTAGTGATCATTCTTTCCAAGTTTTTGTTTATATTGTCTTACATCAAGTTTTTGCCCTTTCAAGCATCTGTTGTCTTTACTGAAATGAAATTATAACTTTATTCAAATACTATTATAGGGTCTGATTCTCACCAAAACTGTCTAGACTTAAAATGGTCCACAAGAGGCTGCTCTGGTGGTAAAGATGGATATAGTCCAGTCAACCTGGGTTTGAGTAGCAGCTCGGACAACTGACAGACAGGCAGGGAGGGAGGGACTGGAGTGCCCTTCCCAAATGGCAGGGCATTTGTTGACGATGCTTCCTTATGTAAGGCATGGTCCAAAAAGAACATAATGGTCAAGTTCTTCACCTCACAGCCACAAGATACAATGTTTGATTCTGACCTCTGGTTACTGGCTAGAGTTGTAATAGTCTGCAGGCTGACTGCCTAGTGTTTACCTATATCAGCCTCCAGTGGCCTACTTCATAAGGTACTGGCCTCCTATGCCAGGAATTGGAGGGTTGAGTCCCAGCTGAGGTGACATACTCTAAGGGAGAGGCTGGCATAACGGTTAAGGTCTTTACCTCACAGACAAAGTACAGAATTTGATTCTATCCACTGGTTTACATCTAGGCTTGTAATAGTCTGCAGAGAGATAGTTTAGTAAGAACCCATGAATAACTTGAACTTGTACAGATTTGCATAACTGATTCTTCTCCAGGGCTGAACCTGAAAAATGTTCCACATGGATCAGTGTTGTACCCTGGTTAAATGAAAATAATAATCTTAAGCCAGAAATATAGCTTGTTTAAAAAGTATACTCATAAATGGTGGCATTGCAACTCTGTTGCTACAGTATCAGCAATGCATCTTGTCATGTACAGCAAGTAATTCACTTTTAAATGTTTTCTTCCAAGATACACTCTTCTAATAATACCAAAATACTACTATTACTTCCAGTTACTTGTTCACATTTTTTCACTATTTCTTAGAACAGTAAAAAAGAATAGTTGTGTAAGAACTTACCATAACCTTAGGTGTCCTTCTCTTCATGTTGCAGTATTCATAACTGTAGGGAGGTTGGTGCCCGCAGCACCGAACATCCGGCCAGTATACCAAAGTCTTAGGAGCAGGTGTATGTGCTATGTTTGATATCAGAGCCATAAACCAATGTTAGCTATAGAAGTTATGTCTGCACATACCCACTTCAGAATAGACTGCCGTATACATTAATACCCCTGGTAAGCAAGGAAGTGGAAAGGGGGAGGCTTTTCAGACCCACATGTGACACCACGCCAGAGGGTGCTTCATGGAGCTATGCGCCTGCTACTGAGGTTTGATTTGGTGGAGAGAGAGAATGTCCCATCAGGTAGATAAACAGATAAAGAGGGGGTACGAGGGTGGGACTGAATACAGTAACATGGAAGAGAAGGACATCTAAGGTTATGGTAAGTTCTTACACAATTCTATGTCCTTCTATTCTCATGTTGCAGTATTCATAACTGTAGGGAGAGTACCAAAGCTTTTAGGTACGAGCCTGGGAGGAAGGATGATGTCCCTTGGTCTACACGTAGACTAGATCTAGCAAATCCAGTTCTGACTCTAGATACCAAATCTAGTTTATAATGCCTGGTAAATATATGGACTGATGACCAGGTAGCCGCTTCTAGGATAGAAGTGTAGTCTATCCCCCTGAAGAAGGATTCTGAAGAAGCAGCTGCCCTGGTGAAATGAGCTCTCACATTTTCAGATAGAGCTTTTCCATGAAGAGAGTAACATGCAGATATAGCCTTTGAAATCCATGAAGAAATAGTCTGTTTTGACACTGCCTTCCCTAAGGCCCTTGAGTGAAAGGAGACAAACAGCTGATTAGACATTCTAATAGGTTTGGTTTTGTCCGGGTAATACCCAAGTTGTCTGTGGACATCTAAGGAATGTAGAGTTTTTTCAGAGGAATCCTGAGGTTGAAGGAAGAAGACAGGAAGGTTAATGGTCTGATTCAAAGACAGCTCATTAACCACCTTAGGCATGAATGAAGGGTTAGTCCTAAGGGAGAGCCTGTCTTTATGGAAGATGAGGTAAGGAGGGATGGTCATTAGGGCTTGAATTTCTGACACCCTCCTGGCAGATGTGAGGACCACCAGCAGTACTGTTTTCCAGGTACATAGCTTCAGTGATGCTGAGTGAGCTGGCTCAAATGGAGGTAAGGTGAGTTTTTCAAGGACAAAAAAATTTAAGTCCCATGTAGGAGGTATTGACTTATGAGGGGGTCTGAAAAGGAGAACCCTTTCAAAAAGAGCTTAACCTCTAACCTGCATCCCAAAGGAAGTACCAAAGGAAGACAGTTGGAAATGGCAGACAAGTGGACCTTAACAGAAGAGTACGTCAGTCCTGAATGTAGAAGCTCACACAAGTAAAAAAGGACCATGGGCACAGGAATGAGTAAAGGGTCCAGGCTTTTGACACCACCTGGAGAATCTTTTCCATTGTGGCACATAATTTCTCCTGGTACTAGGTTTCCTGGCCTCCTGCAGGACATTCAGTATGTCCTCTGAGTATAGGTGTCTGAAGGGGATCAGAACCCTATCACCCATAAGCTGAGTCTGAGATTAATCATCTGAGGGTGTATAAGGGACTCCCTCTCTTGTGTGAGTAGGTCGAACTGGTGTGGTAGCCTGTGGTGATTGCCCTTGGCTGGAAGGTGAAGAACGGGAAACTGTCTTGACCAAAAAGGATTCACCAGCAGTATTTTTGACTTGTCACTCTGAATCTTCAGAAGGACCTTCTGAAACACTGTAAAGGGGGGAAAGGCATAAAGATACATTCCCGCCCAAGAAAAAGAGAAGGTGTCCACTGTCCAAGCCTGGGGATGTGGATCTCTTGTACGAAACAGAGGCATCTGCCTGTTCTGGGAGGAGGCAAATAGATCTGCCTAAAGAATACCCCACTTGTGTATAAAATCCAGGAACACCACTCTGTGAAGCATCCATCCATGAGAGGGTGTAGAGGTTCTGTTGAGAGTGTCTGCCATTGCATTCTCTGCTGAAGGAATGTACACTGCTTGCAGGTAAATATGAAGTGTTGATGCTAAGGACCAAATCTGTACAGCTAGGCTGCAAAGAGGGAAAGATCTTGTCTCCCCCTGCTTGTTTATGTACCACA
The DNA here is from genome assembly GCF_019279795.1 of Protopterus annectens. Lineage (NCBI taxonomy): Eukaryota > Metazoa > Chordata > Ceratodontiformes > Protopteridae > Protopterus > Protopterus annectens. The sequence goes on from NC_056731.1 coordinate 187,068,334, forward strand.
GGACAGTCATATTATCTGTGACTACTTTCAAGGTGCCTGGAAGGAGAACTTGTTGGAAGATCTGTAATTCTAAATAAAGGACCCTCATCTTTTTGATATTGATGTGGTCCATTTGCCTGAGTGGAGACAACTCTCCTTGCATTTTGCTTAGTTTGTGGTGGTGTTGTAAAACTGCCCCGCAACCCAAATCTGAAGCATCTGTGAAGATTTGCTGCAAGGGTGGGGCTATCTGGAACGGTATGCGTTGGTTGAGATTGATGGATGCAATCCACCATTCCAGTTCTTTTTTCAGGCATGGCAAGAAAGGGAGAGAGAGATCCAAAGGATGAGCATATTGGTTCCAGTGAGTCTTCAGTACCACTAGAACTTTCTCATATGCAGCCTTGCCAAAGGAAGCATGGGTATCAAGGATGCCATGTGGCCCAGGTCTCTCAGGAATTCTCTGGCTAATAACGTTTGAAGAGTGAGAAGATTTCTGAGGTAATGGGTGAGGTCTTTTATCTTCTGGCAGGGAATGAAGGCTGCCATCTTGTCGGTTCTTATCCTGCACCCTAAGAAGACTAGGTCTTGTGTAGGGGTCAGGTGGGACTTCTCCTGGTTCACAGTGAACCCCAAGTCTGCCAGGGTTTTGGTCACCAGGTGTAGGTGATGGTAAATATTGTGACGGTCCTAGTGAAGTATTAACAGGTCGTCTAGGTATCGGTATATTTGAATACCCTGCATTCTGCAGTGGGCAATCACCGGAACTAGACACTTTGTGACCACCCTGGGAGCTGTGGAAAGCCCAAAAGGTAATGCAGAAAATTGAAAATACAAGGAACCTACTGAAAAAGTAGGAATTTCCTGTAGCAGGGGTGAATAGGAATGTGAAAGTAAGTGTTCTTCAAATCCAGGAATACTATAAAGGCTGGTGGGGAATAAGGGGCAAGGGCAGCTGCAAGGTGAGCATTTTGAAGGTGGGGACCTTGAAAAAAGGTTGAGTATAGACAAATCCACAATTAGTCTCCAAGGACCACCTTTTCTTGAGACCAAAAACATCCTTGAGTAAAACCCTTGTTTGTATGCTGTGGTGGTACCCTTTCTATGGTGCCCTGAACCCGTAGTTGATTCAGAACAGTGAGGAAAAGATGAAGCTGGCTTGGAGGAGGTTGTGGTATCCCCTGGAAGGGGCGAAGTATCCACCAAGTCATAAAATAACCTTTATGAATGATGAAGACGACCCAGGCCTCTGAGGTGATCTTCCGCCAGGAGGGTATGGAGAGGGCGAGGCGCAGGGACGGGGGGGAGGGGGGTAGTGGATTTGAGTAACAGTGGAGATGTTCTGTCCTGGGCAGGCTTCCTCCAAAAGGAAGTGGTATTAGAGGAGGAAGGAGGTCTAGGAGTGGAATGTTTCCTGGTTGCCGCTGTCCCTTACAAAGGTTGTCCTTTGAGGGTAGCTCCTATTGTACCTAGGAATAGGTGAAACCAGTAAATGTTTTAAATTCTACAACTCCTTTCCCTTTTCTTGTAGGGATTTGAGGAGCTCTACAGAAGCTGCACCGAAATGAACCTTATTATCTAGTGGTGCATCCAACAATTTGGTCTGTACTTCCATAGGAAGAGGTTGGAGCCTCACCCAGGAGTATCAACTCAGGACAGAGCCTGAAGCTGCAGATTTTAAACAGGCCTCCACCGCATCATAACTGCACTTGATAGAGTGCCCAGTCAGCTGTGAGCCGGTGGAGAGTAGGGAGTTAAGTTGGATCTTAGCAGGCGAGTCTGGTATATCAGGTATGAGAGCTGAAGACTTAGTGAGAGTGCTAAAACAAACCTGGCCATGTGGGTTTCAAAATTTAGGGCTCTGATGGCAAGTGTGGAAGAAGTACAGACCTTCTTTCCTAGCCTATCCATAAACTTGCTGTCCTTGTCAGCAGGGAATAGAGAGGTTGAAAGCAGCTGTCTATCGGATTGTTCAGCTGAGACTGCTATGACTGCAGGGGGGTTCTTGAACAGATACTGTGTATCCTGAGGGACTTTATAAAATCTGTTTGGATGTTTGGAAGTTGGGAAGTTGGGGGCTGAGAGTCAGGGGCCTGTGACGCAGCCAAAAAGGCATCTTGAAAGGCTGGAAAAAAGGGAGGGACTGGAGATGGGGAAGGCTGATCCATTTGTAGTCATTCAAAATACCTCTTTTTTTGTTTCTGAAACATCTGAGGCCTGCCATTTGAAGTGTTCTCTCATGGGAGAGATGGTATCTTCAAAAGAAAATTCTTCTCCTGGAGATTCTGGACTGATCAAGTCCTCTTCCTCAGGGGTAATGAAGTCCTTGGGGGGGATTCAATTTGAGACCAATAAGTAAGGGAATCTTCAGAGGAGGAGTATTCTTTCGCTGATTCTTCTAAGGCCTACACTGGAGAAGGAGCAGAATGCTCCTGTGACTGGAGGGCCTGGAATGCTATGAAAAGATTTTGGGGAAAAAATTCCAATCCAAGTGCAGGTTGCGGTTCTGTATGTTTCAATTTCTGTTTCCTCTTGAGATACCTCTGACTGGAGGGCCTGGAATGGTCTGCAAAGATTTTGGGAAAAAATTCCCATCCAGGTGCAGGTTGCAGTTCTGCATGCTTTAATTTCGGTTTCCTCTTCAGAGGAGTTGAAGGATGAGTTGATTTAGAAGCCGACGTCTGGGAGGACGGCAGAGCAGGAGTAGGCCCCTCTGATGCCATGAGCCGTAGTTCCCCCTCGCCATCAGGAGCTGATGACTGATCTACCTCAGCGGACGTATTCACCATTTCTGCTGAACAGGCTTCTATCATGGTTCCCGGTTCTAGCTGAGAAACAAACGTCTGATGGGAACCTGGACTAACATCTGCCTCAAGAGTCCTACCGGACTCCTGAGGTGTAGCATGGGTGTCGGGCCTAACTTTTTTGGCCTTATTTAGAAGCGGCTCAAGGGAAGTACCTACCCCACCTTCCATATCTAACGCTTAACGCCGGAGTCTCTAGTTCTCGAGATAAAGTTTTAGTGCAGCCAGGGCTGCAAAGTGTTTTAGGCACAAACGATTTACAAATGTCGCAAGATGTATGGTCGTGGGCCTCCCCTAAACAGAATCAGCGCTTATCATGCATGCCCTTGTGGGGAATTTGTCTTCCACAAGCACACTTACCCTTTCTAGTTGACATGTACGTCTGAAAAGCTATCAAAGAGCTGTAACAAAAAACCCAAAGGTTCTTATCTGTAGTAGATGGCTGAGTCAAACGAGCAAACTGCTTCCTGAAGGTGGTTATCAGAGGTCTGAAGATCACTGCAGCAGAACAGTTCTGAACTGATTACGTGCATACATCACTTTTATAGCCAAACTCGGTTTATGGCTCTGACAAACAACGCACGTACCCCTGCTCCTAAGACTTTGGTATACTGGCCTGATGTTCAGTGCTGCAAGCAGCAACCTCCCTACAGTTATGAATAGTGTAACATGAAAATAGAAGGACATCTTCACTTGCTTGTATGCATTAAAATTATTCCCAGAACCCACCTTCCTTTAATCACACAGCCTAATGTATACCGATATGTCAGTGCAGTGTTCTTATAGAATGGGAGAAAGGATAATTGGTTTAGGTGATTTACTGGGACCAGGTAAAGCAAGGTTGACAAAATAGCATGTACAGGGTCACAGCAGCAGATTATGTACGAATGACAACAAAATATGTATGCATGCAAAATGTGGAGCAGGTGACTACAGTCCCAAGTTCTATACAGAAATGTGACTATAAAGTAAAGCAGCACAACACACCCTGGCTGTAAATGAGTGGATGCATAAGAAAGTTTCTTTCTAACTGCTTAGAAATACAGTTTTAAAGAGTAGTAGTAATATACATTTTGATGGAAACTAAACAGGTCCTTTGGACATATAACCTCTCTCATTCTTTATCAAGAAAGGCACATAAATATATTCTGCAAGTGGTGGAAAATAAGGCTATGGGAAGTGGATTCCTCCTTCTCCACTGTAATCTTTGAGCTAGACTTCATCTCACTGAAAAACAAGCAAAGTGCTTTGCAGCTTTACTGCCATATCATAGCAGCTGACCTGAAATAAAGCTGCCATGTAGACTTATGAGAGTGCAGTTAGTCGACCTGAGGAGGACTACCAGGTTCACAGCCATTACAGGCAGCTAATCATTTTGAAGTATGACAAAACACACCAATAAGAATGTTATCACTACTATTCAAGGAGTTTATACTGTCTGCTATGCATGTCAGTCACAAGAGCTTATTGCTGAACTTAACCTGCACTTGGAGAAAGTACAGTTGTGTACACTTACCATAAATGTAGATGTTTGAGTGTATTCACTGTTGCAGTCATTGCACTCAGCAGGCCTGAATATCAAAGTCTTGGATTCCTACGTCGGATGCTGTCGCTTCTTCTATGACGTCAGGAAGTCAGGGATATAAAACATGCAGCCAACGCCATTACATCAGTTTTTCTTGACCCAGATGTCAGGTGCCCCCATAATGGGAAGCAATTATATGTTAGGTTACAACTCCAACAAAAAGCAAATATACCAGAAAGCATAAAAACACTAAACAAGAAGAAAAGTATAGCCAAGAGAAGTCAGGGGGCTGGAGGGAGGGTAACCAGGACTGCAACAGTGAATACACTCGAACATATACATTTATGGTAAGGGTACACAACTGTACTATGTTCTTCGTGTTTCACTGTTGCAGTCATTACATCTGGGTTCATTCCCAAAGCTAAGGAAGGGAGGAGGAAGTTTGAAAGCATTAGGACCAGCTATTAAGCCCTGCAAGACTGCAGTGGCAAAACCAGCTCTGGATTTAGAAAAAATAGGCATGTGGTAATGCTTGGTGAAGGTATGTACAGAGCTCCAGGTAGCAGCTTCTAAGATGTCCCTGGTAGGGACACCTCTGAGAAAGGCTGTAGAGGTAGATACAGCCCTGGTATGTGATCTTAGCCCCTGTGGGGTAGGTTTTCCATGGTGCTTACAGCAGAAATTAATGCAATGGGCTATCCAGTTAGAAATGGTTTGCTTTGAAATGACCTTCCCCTCTGCCCCTGCAGCAAAGCCAACTAGCAGCTGTTCAGATTTTCTAAGAGGCTTAGTCCTGTCCAAATAAAATCTAAGTTGTCTGTGCAGGTCCAAAGAGTGCAGTATTCGTTTTCCTTTGTTCTGTGGATCAGGGAAAAAGGTAGACAAATGAATGGACTGATTAAGGGCCACACTAGACACCACCTTGGGCATAAAAGAAGGATTGGTCCTGAGGGACACCTTGTTTGCATGGAAGATGATGAAGGGCTCCACTGCCATGAGGGCCTGCAATTCAGACACTCTTCTTGCTGAAGTGATGGCTAGAAGGAAGGCTGTTTTCCAAGAAAGGAATTTCAACTCTGCAGTTGCAGCTGGCTCAAAAGGAGGTAGAGTGAGCTTTTCCAATACAAAGTTAAGGTCCTAGGCTGCAGTAAGGGCTCTCCTGGGTGGTCTTAAATTATTGACCCCTCTGAGGAATTGCTTTAGCAGGGGGTGAGAGAAGAGGGGGTGGTTCAGTATTATAATGTGCTGAAATGACAGAGGCATGGATTTTAATTGACGAGAAGGAAAGGCCCTTGTGAAGCATCTCTGTTAAGTATTGAAGAATATGCAGTAAGCTGGGCACTGTTGTGCCCATCCCCTGATTCTGGCTCCAGGAACAGTATCTCTTCCACTTTTCAGCATTAGATTTTCTAGTATTAGGCCTCCTTGCCTCCAGAATGACATCTAGCACCTGCTTACTGAGGGATGCTATTGGAGAGCTCAAGGAATTAGCCAGGTTGCAAGGTCCAGGGTTTGGAGCTGAGGGTGCAGAATCTGGCCCTCCTGCTGGGACAGCAGGGAAGGGGTCTGAGGCAGGTGCCATGGTTCCAGCAGTGACATACTGTGCAAGAGGGGGTACCAGTGCTGGCGTGGCCAGTCTGGTGCAATCAGTATTGTCCTTGGTTTGTCCTGTTTGATCTTTAGCAGAACTTTCGAGAGGAGAGGCAGAGGGGGAAAGGCATAAACTGAGAGGCTTTCCCAGGTGAAGGACAGGGCATCCACTTTCCAAGCTTGACTGTGGGAAGTCCTTGTGCAGAATTTGTCCAACTGGTAGTTTTGAGGGGAGGCAAACAGGTCTATCTCTGGATTCCCCCATTTGTTTCTCAAAAGGTTGAATATCTTTGGTTCCAGTTTCCACTCGTGTGGGTCCATGAGATTTCTGCTTAGGTCGTCTGCCAGTGAATTTAGCTTGCCTGGCAGGAATTGAGCTTGTAGATGCACTTGTTAGCTCAAGGCTGTGTTCCAGAGAGCCATGGCTAGTCTGCAGGAAGGGTACGAGTGGGTTCCCCCCTGATTGTTTATGTACCACATAACAGTGGTGTTGTCTGTCTTTACCAATAATTGTCCTGGAAGAATGTGGTCCTTGAAGGCTGTCAGGGAATTCTGTACAGCTAACATTTCTTTTTGATAAATATGCAGGTGCATCTGACTCGGGTTCCATTTGCCCTGAATGCACTGCCCTGCCAAGTCAGCCCCCCATGCATAGACTGATGCATCTGTTGTTAGGGTTTGGGCAGCAGGGGGTAGTGTGAATGGGAGCCCCTTGTTATTGTAGCAGGCCTCTGCCCACCGAAGGAACTCTGTCTTTATACAAGGAATGATAGGAATCATTGATTCCAGGTCCTGAGAATATTGACACCATAGTCTTTTTAGATACCACTGTAGTTTCCTCATATGCAGTCTTGCATATGGAATTAGTAGAATGCAAGAGACCATGAACCTCAGGGCTTGCAGGATTTTCTTTGCAGATAGCTGGATCTTTCTGGCCAGTAGTTTGAAGTAGGCTGTCAAATAAACTGGTTTCTCTGGCGTGAGGTAAGCCATCTGGGAAGTTGTGTTCAAACATGCTCCCAGGAATACAATTTGTTGGCAGGGTACTAGATGAGACTTCTTTTCGTTTATGGTGTACCCCAGTGAGATTAGAAGTGTCTTTACAAATTCCAGATGTTTTAGTAGCATGTCCTGGATTTCTGCATGAATTAGACAATCATCCAGGTATGGGTATATTTGAATATTTCTTTGCCTGCAAAATGCAATGATTGGAGCTAGGCATTTTGTGAATACCCTGGGCACAGTAGATAAGGCAAAGGGAAGTGCAGAGAACTGATAGTGCATGGAGCCTGCTCTGAATAGTAGGCATGTCCTGCAAGAGTCCCTTATTGGAATGTGCAGGTAAGCTTCCTTTAAGTCTAAGGTTGCCAACCAGGCATCTTTGCCTAGCACAGGATGCAGCTGTTGAAGTGTTAGCATTTGGAATTTTGGGATTACCAGAAAGGTGGTTAGAATAGAGAGGTCCAGGATAGGACGCCAGGAGCTGTCTTTTCTGGGTACCAGGAAAAGTCTTGAGTAAAAACCTTGTCTTCTTTCTTCTGCTGGGACGGGCTGAATAGCCCTAATACTTAGAAGACAGAGAACCTGCTGTTGAGCCTCTGCCCACTGATTTGGGGGTAGGTCTGGCCAACTGTTTAGGGTTGGTATGGTGTGAAAGTGGAACCTGTATCCTTGGCCAACTACATTTAAAACCCATTTGTCCTGGGTAATGAGTTGCCAGTTTTTTGCATGCAGGGCGATCTTTCCCCCTAAGGGAGCAAGCAGTTGAGCAGGGCTTGGAAGGTTTAAGGTTAAGTCATTGTGACATTTTTCCATAGGAGGGTGTCTTACTACTTCCAGCTTTGGAAGTGGGAGCCCCCCACTGCTTAGGCCTGTTAGTACCTTGAGACTGTAGCCTAGGTGGTCTGCTGTTCCTGGGTTTGGACTGAGAAGGCCTGGAAGAGACAGGAAAGGACCAATTCTTAGAAGGTCAATGTCTACTAAATTTAGGAGGCTGTACTTGTAGGAAATCTTTAACAGTTTGCATAGATTTAGCTTTTTCTGCCATCTATTTAAGGACTTCTTCGGCTCTGTTGCCAAATAGGAAGTCTTGGTTTAAGGGAGCATCCAGCAATTTAGCTTTAACATGATCTGGCAAATTATGCTCCTTAAGCCAAGCATGCCTTCTAAGTACAGACCCAGTGACAGCAGCCCTGCAAGATGCTTCTAAAGAGTCAAAACCACATTGCAAAGTATGTCTACAAACCTGTTCAGCAGAATGCATTAAATCCTGTAATTCTTTATTTTCAGCACAGTCAGGAATCAACATAATTTTCTGTTTAAGTAGTCCCATAATATGCTGCTGATACTTTAACATATAAAACTGGCAGTTTAAGGCCCTAATGGCCAAAGTAGCAGAAGTGTATATCATCTTACCCCATCTGTCCAAGGCCCTGGAATCTCTATCAGAGGGGGTAGGGTTTTTGGCAGTAGTAGCCTTAATGCCTTTAGGTCCTCAGGAAATGGTCTCTGGATCCGCAGTAGGATTCTTGAAAAGGAACTTACGAGAGTCGGGTACTCTATAATATCTATCAGATTTCTGGGAGCTAGAGGTAAAGTGTCTGGGGCCAGGCTAGATTCCAAGAAGGCGTCATCTACAATGTCCAGGACAGGAGGGATAGCTAAAGGCCTGTGCTGAGGGGTGGAGTAAGAATTCCCTAAGCCTCTTTTTGGAGTCAGAGTAATCCTGGCTTTCCCAGCAGAAATGCTCCCTAAGAGTGTGCAAGGTTTCACCAAAGGAAAAATCTTCTGGAGTGGAAGAAGAGGGAATGGAATCCTCTGCATCAGAATCCTCACAGGTAGATAAGGGCAAATCCTGGTAATCAGAAGAAACAGAAATGTCAGAATCCAGAAGGAAAATCAGTTCTAGGTCTCTTAGAGGGAGAAGGCTGGCTTCTCCTAATTAAAGTAATAAGGTCTTCAGCCATTCTTATCATTTGTTTTTTACGCATATGGGCCTGACCGTGTAGTTTGGACGTTGGTTTTCTAGGCGTGGGTAGAGTTTTAGGCCTTGAAAACGAAGATGGCATCGGTTTGAAATGCAAGTCTGTAGGCCTGAATACACCCTCAGAAGCCGGTGCCTGCACAGTGGCTCCAGACCCATCCAAGGTAGAGACATCTGCAGGTTCCATAGTTGAAGAAGCATCTTGCGGCATACCGGGCTCCGAATGGGTCTCAGTAGAGGCCTGCGAATCTGAAGTAGTGAGTATGAGGGGCTGCGAAAGCGCCTCACTGAGTACCAGTGAACTGGTGACTAGCTTAATGGAAGCATCGTCGGCAGCTTTCGACCTATGCGGTCTGTCTCTGTCTTTATCTTTACGTTTTTTCGTAATGTCGGTAGTCAGATGGCTTACCGAAGCCATTTCTGGATAGTTAAGCAGAGTACCAAAATAATTTGTTGCAAAATAAACCAACAATGAAAAGTTTGAGGGTTGAGTAAGGCACAAAACCGACAGCGAGGGATGTCGTGGTCTGGGCCTAAGCAAGGAATGCAGTACGAATTAAAATCTTTATGAGGTATTTGCTTTCCACAGGTAATACAATTGTTAACTTTTACTGACATTGGTTTAGAGCAAGAAAAAGGATCCCAACAGGGTACTTAGCTTTTTTGAAGACTTAGGTTCTGAAACTCAAAAACGAAAATTTCAGGAGTCGGCTGACCGGCATTTGCTAACTGCTTCTGCTTCGGGCACCGCACGGCAAGAAAGACTGATGTAATGGCATCGGCTGCATGTTTTATACCCCTGACGACCTGACGTCATGGAAGAAGAGACAGCATCCAACGCAGGGATCCAAGACTGATATTCAGGCCGGCTGAAGGCTATCTACAGGCAGATAACCCAAATGTAATGACTGCAACAGTGAAACGCAAAGAACATCTGCAGATTTACAGAATGGCTTGATACAGCCACACACAGGAAAACTTTACAAGCCTACTCATTCAGAAAGTGAATTTGAATCTTAAAAAAAAGTCTTTGCTGCTAAAACAATAGTCAGCCTTCTATACTTTTTAATGAAAAAATGCATTTGATTTTATTTGTCTCCACCCTAAAGTGCATTATTAATTACAGAAAGAGAAACAGAATCAGAAACTAGGGAACTGGGTCCGGTGACCATTTACTGCTTGCCAGTACATCCCTTTGACTTTGCCTACTTTTTCAAGGAACAACAGGACAGTCACATCAGGAGTATATTTGTAGCTACCCAGCGACCTAACTCCTTTATGAAGGAAGATAATGTATCACATTGCTTAATTTAGAGCAGAAGTTTGTTCTAGACAATGGGTGAGCACTCTGCAAGAAACTGCTCTCTCCACTACATTTTATTTCTTAAGCAGGTTTAGAACCTTGGTTCTTGTGTTAGTGGGACGGTTTAGTATGTAGAAATATAAGAGGTCATGGACTATAGGATCCATAATGTTTCAAAAGGCAAATCAGAGATTACCCATAAGCAGTCTACAAGACAATGAAGAAAAGAACATGGCTTCCAGCCTCCACTGGTAGCTCTCGTCTTTTAAGACTATAATTTTTTTAGTTATTAACCTATTAGGACTTTCCAGTTGCCTGATATACCCTGCAAGATGCATCATAAAAGGGGCATTATATTTGATTGATAGGTGCGAGCAATGCAAAATACAAAGGAGTAAATAAACTTTCTTGGATCTAGATAAAATACCTTTCACAACAATCTGTGCCCAGGTAAAAAGACTTCTTAATCAGTGTTGCAACATGATGGTCAATGGCAAGGGAATTATCTACTCAAGTTCCAAGGTATCTCACCACACTTCCATTGTGAAGTGGTGTGTTGTCTATACCATAAGCTGAATGAAGGGATTGTTTTACCAAATGTAATAAAAATTGTCCTTTTTAGCATTTACTTTAAACCATTTTTAGAGCACCAAACATTGACATATTTTAGTTCCAGCTGGAGTTTCTGCATATTAGAGGGAGAACTGAAGATTACCCCAAGTTAGTCACCCAAAAACTTAACTATCCGGAGATCTCCATTTGCAATTTAGAGATCTGTGAAATGGAAGACAAATAGTAAGGTCCAAGCATGCAGCCCTGAGGAACACCACTGGTCACCTTCATGTTTAATGAGGATGCACCTGCAACCCTCACTACCTGGGCTCCATCTCTCAACCAGTTTGAACCACCTAACTATGAAGGGGCATATTAGGAGCTCATCCAGTTTGTTTACTACGTTAGCATTTCGTACGGTGGCAAATGCAGCGAGGGTGAAATATGTTGTATGAATAGCATCTCCCATGTCAACGGCTTGTGTTACTCTCTCAAATAAGTGGACCAGCTTCATTATACAGCTCTACCCTTAAAGCCAAACTGGTGGGGATCAATCTGCCCTTAACAAAGATGAATTAGTGCTGATATCCTTAATAATTAGTTCAGTTATGATAACATTCCAAGGCTCTGCAGATGAGTTTAGTCAGACTAAGTTTGTAGTTTCTGGAGGGTGGGGGGGGGTAGGGGGGTTCAGTGGCAAGTCTACCTTTGTGAAGTGTCAATACAATGCTGTGTGTCATACTTCAGGGCCAAAACCAGTAGCTAGGTTCAGGTTAAACAGCTGTAAGAATATTCAATGTCAGTGCTACATTATACAGACAATGATGTGGATTTCCATTGAGAATATTAATGTGTTCTCAATCATGCACCTTAAAACAAACTCCAAATAAGTTCACATACACAGCACCTCATGCCACTGTATGTATAAGGGATACACACACACACATATATATATATATATATATATATATACATATATATATATATATATATATATATATATATATATATATATATATACATATATATATATATACATATATATATATATATATATATATATATATATATATATATATATATATATATATATATGAGAAAAGTTATCCTTTTATGTTCAAAAGGAAGCACTAAGCTGAAGTTTCCAAGGGTTCCGAGCAATTTTCAGGTATTCTGGAGAGTAACAGACTCACCTACTGTGCACCTCACCCTGTGTTTGCAAATTGCCACAGAGTCAATTCTACCACATCACTTATTTAACTATCAATACACTAGAAGAAGGTGCACTTCCCATCTAAGAGCACCTCACAACATAGCTAATCAAAGGAAGAGTTTAGAACCGCCCGGTTGCATTAATTTCAACCATAACAGCACTTACACCTTTACAGTTTTAGGGCAGGGAACCATGTTCAACAAATTTAGAACAAACTTTTATATAAGAATTATGCAGAAATCCACAAGGAATTAAATTAAGGGAAACAGAAGAGATTCAGTCAGTCAGCACTAAACCAAGTAGCTACTAGTTAAAACTGATTAAAGTATTAACAAAGCCCAAGTTTTTAGAAGATCCCACACCAAACCGTTTAATGTTTACTGTTACTGCTGACTGATGCTAACATATACAAATGTATACTTTTACTAATGAGAAGATAAATATACGGATAAGTTGGCAAATGGGACAAAGAAACATTTTAAACTAATACTAAGGGAAGAAGTTGCAGTTAATAGATACCTCCCAGTCCTTATTAAGCCACAGAAGATGGTTTGTTCGAAATGAGGCAGTGTGTGTGTGTGTGTGTGTGTGTGTGTGTGTGTGTGTGTGTGTGTGTGTGTGTGTGTGTGTGTGTGAGAGACCATGTAAAATACAATTGTGTACACTTACCATAAATGTAGATGTTCGAGAGTATTCATGGTTGCAGTCATTACATTTGGGTAATCTGCTGGCAGGTTGCCTTCAGTCGGCCTGAATTCCAAAGTCTTGGGTCCTGCATCAGTTGCTGTCTCCTCTTCCATGACGTCAGGTCGTCAGGGGTATAAAACATGCAGCTGATACCATTTGCTTTAGTTTTTCTTGTCCCGATGTCAGGTGCCCCCAAAAAGGTAGCAAAATATATATATATATAGATATATATATATATATATATATATATATATATATACATATATACATATATACATGCATCAATATAAACTTTACCTTCATCTACAAGCAAATACACCACATAGGTTGTAGAAGATAGAGAAGGAAAGATAAACTCCAGAATGACAGGGGGATGGCGGAGGGTAACTTGGACTGCAACAATGAATACACACGAACATCTACACTTATGGTAAGTGTACACAACTGTACTATGTTCTTCGTGTTTCACTGTTGCAGTCATTACATTTGGGTAGAATCCCAAAGCTATGGTTGGGAGGCTGGAGCTAAACAGCATTAGGAGCAGCTATAAGGCCCTGCAGAACTGCAGTGGCAAATCCTGCCCTGGATTTAGAGTAGAGAGGCAAATGATAATGTTTTGTAAAGGTGTGAACAGAACTCCAAGTAGCAGCCTCTAGAATGTCTTTGGTTGGTACTCCCCTTAGAAAGGCTGCTGAGGTAGCTGCAGCTCTGGTGGAATGAGAACTAATGCCCTTGGGCACAGGTTTACCATAGTGTAAGTAGCAGAAACGGATGCAGTGGCTTATCCACTTTGAAACTGTCTGCTTTGAAATAGCCTTTCCTTCTGATCCTGTAGCATATGTCACTAATAATTGCTCAGTTTTTCTTAGAGCTTTAGTCCTGCTTAAGTAGAATCTTAGCTGTCTGTGTACGTTCAAGGAATGCAGAATTCTCTCCCCCTTGTTCTGTGGATTTGGATAAAAGTTTGGCTGATGAATTGCTTGGTTAAGAGCCACACTGGAAACCACCTTAGGCATAAAAGTAGGATTTGTCCTCAGAGATACCCTGTCTGGGTAAAATATGATAAAAGGCTCTACAGCCATGAGGGCCTGTAGCTCTGAAACTCTTCTTGTTGAAGTAATTGCTAGTAGCAAATCTGTTTTCCATGATAAGAACTTTATATCAGCGGTAGCAGCTGGTTCAAATGGAGGCAGGGTGAGCTTTTCCAACACATAATTGAGGTCCCATGCAGGCAATGCTGATCTTCTATGAGGCCTTACATTTTTGGCTCCTCTAAGATACTGCTTTAATAAAGGATGAGAAAAGATTGGTGGCTCTGTATTGTAATGAGCCGAAATGGCAGAGGCATGGATTTTAATTGATGAGAAAGATGGGCCTTTGTCAAGCATCTCAGTTAAGTATTGCAATATCTGAGGAATATTTGGTTCTGCTCTAACAGTTTCTTGTGCTTTATTCTAAGCACAGAATCTCCTTCATTTGTCAGCATAAGATTTTCTAGGACTAGGCCTTCTGGCTTCCAAAATGACATCCATCACAGCTTTACTGAGAGGTGTTGTTTGTATGACTACCTGATCAGCCATGCTGCCAGGTTCAGAGTCTGTAGTTGGTTGTGCAGGATCAGATTGTTTTGATGGGACAGTAGTTGTGGTCTTTAAGGCAAGGTCCAAGCTGGGTACTGAGACAAGTTCTTTAGGATTGGGTACCAATATTGGCGGGGCCAGTCCGGGGCAATTAGTATCATCTTTGGTTTCTCTTGTCTGACTTTTAGAAGGACTTTGGGGAGAAGAGGCAGAGGAGGAAAGGCGTAAACGGATAGGTTTTTCCAGCTGAAGGATAGGGCGTCCACTTTCCATGCTTGTCTGTGATAAGTCCTTCTGCAGAATCTTTTCAATTGATAATTTTGAGGAGAGGCAAATAGATCCATAAGGTTTCTGCTTAAATCGTCTGCCACACTGTTTTGTTTTCCTGGCAGGAATTGAGCGTGAAGATGTACTTGGAAGGTCAAAGCTGTGTCCCACAGTGCCATGGCAAATCTGCAAAGGGGGTATGAATGTGTGCCCCCTTGCTTGTTTATATACCACATGACTGTGTTGTTGTCCGTCTTTATCACGTAGTTGTCCTGGATGAAGTAAGTCCTTGAAGGCTGTTAGGGCATTTTGAACAGCTAGCATCTCTTTCTGGTTGATATGCAGATGTATTAGTTTTGGTGACCATATGCCCTGAATGCATCTTCCTGCCATGTGGGACCCCCCCCCCCAAGCATAATCTGATGCATCTGTTGTTAAGGTTTGGCTGGCAGGGGGTAGAGGGAATGGCCGTCCCATGTTTTCGTGACATGCCTTTGCCCACCATATAAACTCCTGTTGCAGGCAGGGAATGAGGGGAATCATTGTTTCCAGACTGTGTGTGAATGTTGACTCCATAAACCTTTTAGGTACCATTGAAGTTTTCTCATATGCAGTCTTGCAAATGGAATCAGTAAAATGCAGGATGCCATGATGCCCAAAGCCTGCAGAGTTTGTCTTGCAGAAGACTGGGTTTTTGTTGCCATCAGTTTGAAGTAAGTAGTCAGTTGCCTTTGCTTGTCTGGCGTGAGGTAAGCCATATGGGCAGTTGTATTCAAGCTTGCACCCAGGAATGTTACCTTTTGAGAGAGTACCAATTGTGATTTATTTTCGTTTACTGTGTACCCTAGGCATGTTAGAAGCCTTTTCACAAACGCCAGGTGTCCAAGAAGAGTATCCTTGTTCTCTGCTTGAATGAAACAGTCGTCCAAGTAAGGATATATTTGTATACTTCTTTGTCTGCAAAATGCAATTACTGCTGCCAGGCACTTTGTAAAGACCCTGGGCGCAGTAGATAAGCTAAAGGGCAGTGCAGAGAATTGGTAATGCATTAAGCCAGCCTTGAATCAGAGGTATCTCCTGCACGGTTGTCTTATTGGGACATGCAGGTATGCCTCTTTTAGGTCTAAAGTCACCAGCCAAGCATTCTTGCCCAGCATGAGCAGAAGCTGCTGCAAAGTCAGCATTTTGAATTTTGGAATGTCCAGGTATGTGTTCAAAATTGATAAATCCAGTATTGACCGCCAGGCCTTGTCCTTTCTGGGTACCAAGAAAAGTCTTGAGTAAAAACCTTGTCTTTTTTCCTGTTCTGGCACTGTCTGAATGGCCCCCGTGTCCATGAGGGACGTAACCTGTTTTTGTGCCTCTGCCCATTGTTTTTTTGGATGATCTGGCCAACCATTTGCCATTGGCAGTGTGTGGAAATGGAATCTGTATCCCTGTGATACAATGTTTAGTACTCACTTGTCCTGGGTTAACTGCCAATTTTGAGCAAAAGTGCTAATTTTCCCCCTATGGGTGCTGCCAAAAGATAAGTGCTTGGTGTAGGCAGAGGGAAGTCATTGGGACTGCTTTCTGTAGGTATGCGCTTTATCTCCTCCAGATTTGGAGGTGGAAGCGCCCCACTGCTTTGACCTGTATGAATCTTGCACCTGGTATCTGGAACCCTTAGGGCATCTTGATTTGCCCCTTTGAGCTCTGACACAGGAAAGGACCAATTTTTTGTAGGCCAGTGTCTACTGAAGCTTGGTGGCTGCACTTCTAAGAAGTCTAACAGTTTGCATAGACTTAGCTTTGTTTTCCATTTTCTTTAAAACCTCCTCTGCCTTAATACCAAACAGAGAATCATGCTGTAAAGGTGCATCTAGCAATTTAGCTTTAACATGATCAGGAAATTTTGTTCTTTTAACCAGGCATGCTTCCTAATCACAGATCCAGTAACTGCGGCCCTGCAGGAGGCCTCTAAGGAATCAAAACCACATTGCAAAGTATGCTTTCCAACTTGTTCAGCTGCATGCAATAATTCCTGCAATTCTTTATTTTCTGCACATCCTGAAATCAACATCGTTTTCTGTTTCAGCAATCCCATAACATGTTGTTGGTACTTAAGCATATGAAACTGACAATTTAAGGCCCTGATTGCCAAGGTTGCAATGTATAAACCTTTTTTCCCCATCTGTCCATTGTCCTTGAATCTCTGTCAGAGGGGGTACGATTTTTTGCTGTTGAGGCCTTAATTCCCTTTGGACCCTGTGAAATACTTTCAGGATCAGCAGCGGGGTTTCTAAATAAAAATTTATAAGAGTCATGGACCCTGTAATATCTGTCAGGCTTACTGAGAGCCGGAGGTAAGGAGTCAGGGGTCAAGCTTGACTCTGAAAACACATCATCCACAATGTCTAAAACAGGGGGAATAGCTAAAGGCCTGTGCTAAGGGAGAAGAAGAAAATCCCTGATTCTCTTTTTTGATTCTGAGAAGTCTTGACTCTCCCAGTGAAAATGCTCCCTCAAAGTATGCAAGGTTTCTCCAAATGAATAATCCACAGGAGGAGATGCAGATGGAATAGACTCCTCAGCATCAGAATCCTCATAGGGAGGTATAGATAATTCCTGATCAGAAGAGGAATCAGAAGAAATAGAAACCTGACCTGAAGATTCATAATCAGTATCTTGCCTAGGTCTCTTACCAGGAGGGGGATGGGTACCCCTGATCAAGGTAATAAGGTCTTCAGCCATTTTGATCATCTGTTTTTTAGGCATAGAGGCCTGTGCACGTGGCTCATGTGTCAGTTTTTTAGTTTTAGAAGTTGTTTTTGTCTTTGGTTTTGCAGCTGTCGTCGGTTTGATATACAAATGTTAAGGTCTGAATACACCCTCAGAAGCCGGTACCTGCTCAGCAGCTCCGGACCCATCCGAGGGAAATGCATCCATTGGTCCAATACCTTGAGTATCTTGCGGCATGCCGGACTCCACATGAGTGTCAGTAGAGGCCTGCGACGTGAAGGTAGCAGGTATCAGGGGCTGCAAAAGCGCTTCACTGAGTACCGGCGAACCGTCGACTGGCTTAGGAGAAGCTTTGTCGTCAGTTTTGGATCTCGACTGCCTTTCTCTGTCCTACTCTTTGCATTTTTTATGTACTCTGGTAGTCAGATACCTATCCGACGACATTTCTGGGTAGTTAAATCCGTTTCCAAAATACTTTGATGCAAAAATATACTGACGCTTAATAGTGTGCTGGTTAAATCTAGCACAAAACCGACAGCCAGGCACGTTGTGATCATGGCCTAGGCAAGGAATACAGTATAAATGGAAATCCTTATGAGGTATGCTTCTCACAAGTAATACAATTATTAACTTTTTCTGACATCTGTAAAAAGCAAGAAAAAAGTTTCCCCAACGGGGTACTTAGCTTTAGTGAAGACTTCAGTTCTGAAACTCAAACTCGAATATTTCAGTAGTCGGCCGACCGGCACTTGCGAAATGCTTCTGCTTCGGGCACCGCGCAGCAAGAAAGACTAAAGAAAATGGCGTTGGCTGCATGTTTTATACCCCTGACGACCTGACGTCATGGAAGAGGAGACAGCAACCGACGCAGGACCCAAGACTTTGGAATTCAGGCCGAATTGAGGGCAACCTGCCAGCAGATTACCCAAATGTAATGACTGCAACAGTGAAACACGAAGAACATCAGCACTACTTGCAAAATATCAATAACTTTCACCTCATGTTTTGACACAACCTAGAAGCAACAGCACTACATGACAGCATTTAATCTGATGGGACTTACTGTTAATTAATAACCTAATAATAAATGGAAATCGTGTTGATTCTCTGAACACAATTACACTGAAATACATTTCTGTGAACAAAAACGACTGAAAACCACTTTCAACAAATATAACTTTTTTTGCAAGGGGATTGCCCATATACCACTATTTTGGAGACTCCTCCCATCTTATGTATACCAGCTCCACCACTGCACGACAGAAAAGTGCAACCTCAATGATCACTGAAAGTGGCTTTCAGTGATTTTTATTTGAACAAATGCAATTTGCTTTAATAATTTTCAGTGACTTGACTGCCTCCATAAAAAATGACGGCCAAAAAGTACAGTTTTGTACCTACCATAAATGTAGATGTCCGATAGGTATGCATCTGCAGTCATAACATATGGGTTGTCCTGCCTCAGGCAGCCCTTCGGTCGGCCGGATTCCAAAGTCTGGGTCTAGCCTCGGCTGATGTCGCACTTTCCCGGCGTCAGAGCTGTCTGGGTATAAAAGCATCAGCCGACGCCATCTTCCTCAGTGTTTCTTGCCCCAGATGCCAGGTGCCCTCTAGGAAGGCTAAATTTGGAGAAATGCAAAAAATTCCAAACATTTTCAAAAATATATACATATATATACAAACAAATACACCATAATAGATCCCCCAGCTAGCTAATAGAGGGGTAAGCACCCTAGGAATACCACAGAGGGAAGGAGGGAGGGTAAACCTGACTGCAGATGCATACCTATCGGACATCTACATTTATGGTAGGTACAAAACTGTACTATGTCCTTCAAGGATGCATCTGCAGTCATAACATATGGGTAGAATACCATAGCCAATCTGGGGGTGGAGGTACTAAGAAAAGGATGGTGTAGTTAAGATACCCTGCAGGACTGCAGTAGCAAAACCTGCTCTGGATCTGGAGTATAAAGGCAAATTGTAATGCTTGGCAAATGTATACACGGAGCTCCATGTAGCAGCTTCTAAAATGTCCTTGGTAGCCACCCCTCTTAGGAAAGCTGTAGTGGTGGCTGTGGCTCTCGTGGAATGAGGCCTAATGTTTGCAGGAACCGTCTTTCCATGAAAGGAGTAACAAAAACGAATGCAATTTCCTATCCATTTTGAAATTGTCTGTTTGGAAATTGCTTTTCCTTGTACCCCAGCAGCATATGCTACAAACAGTTGGTCAGTCTTTCTGTAACTTTTAGTTCTGTCCAAATAGTAGCGTAATTGTCTGTGTATATCCAGAGTGTGTAGAAGTTTCTCCCCTTTATTTTGTGGATTTGGGAAGAATGTAGGCAAGTGAATTGCTTGGTTCAAGGATACCCTAGATACCACCTTTGGCATAAAAGTAGGATTGGTTCTCAATGAAACTCTGTCATGATGGAAAATAAGAAATGGCTGCACTGCCATTAAAGCTTGTAACTCAGATACTCTTCTTGCTGAAGTTATGGCCAGAAGGAATGCAGTTTTCCAAGACAGAAACTGCAGATCCGCCGATGCTGCTGGTTCAAAGGGAGGAAGTGTTAGTTTCTCCAGCACAAAGTTAAGGTCCCAAGTAGGTAAAGGTGGTTTCCTTGGAGGATTGATGTTTTTGGTTCCTCTCAGAAATTGTCTTAAGAGAGGATGCGAGAAGATAGGTGGATCAACACTGTATTCTGCTGAAATTGCTGAGGCATGTATCTTAATGGAAGAATAAGACAGGCCATTGTGGAACAATTCTGCTAAGTATTCCAGTATATGTGCCATGCTCACCACTGTCACATCTAAGCCTTTTGTTGTGTTCCAAATGAGAAATCTTTTCCATTTTGCTGAGTATGCCTTCCTTGTGGAAGAGCTTCCATAATAATGTCTTTTACTCTCTGTGATAAGCTATTCTGAGGAGGAGTCATGGTATTCTCCAGGCAGTTAGCCGCAGGGTTTTCAAGTTGGGATGCAGGATCTTGAAATTGTTCTGCGTCAGAAGAAGTGGCCATAGGGGGAGAGGCCACGGTTTCGTCTGTGACATGCTCTTCAACAGTGGGTACCAGTGCTGCCTTGGCCAGTCTGGAGCTATCAGAATCACTCTTGGCTGTTCTGCCCTGATCTTCAGTAAAACCTTGGACATTAATGGGAGTGGTGGGAAAGCGTAGACTTTTAGAGCTTTCCAGCTGAAAGAGAGAGAGTCCACCTTCCATGCTTGTGGGTGGTATGTCCTTGAGCAGAATGTCTTCAGTTGATGATTGTGAGGTGAGGCGAAAAGATCTATGTCCGGCCTTCCCCATGATTGTGTTATGAGTAAAAAGATGTCTGGGTGCAGCATCCATTCGTGTGCATCCATGGTAGTTCTGCTTAAGCTGTCTGCCAGTGTATTGTCTTTCCCTGGCACGAACTGGGACTGTAGTTGTATATTGAGTTTCAAGCAAAGTTCCCATAGATTCATGGCCAGTCTGCATAGAGGGTAGGAATGCGTGCCTCCTTGCTTGTTTATGTACCACATGACTGTGGTGTTGTCTGTCCTTATTAGCAGGTGGCCTTGATGAAGGAAAGGTTTGAAGGCCTCGATTGCGTGCATCACTGCCAGCATTTCCTTTTGTGCATGCGCAGCTGTCCTTGAGACCATAGCCCTTGGATACATCTGTCCTCCATGTGTGCTCCCCAGCCTCGGTCTGAAGCGTCCATGGTGATGGTTTGGTTTGCATTTGGTTTGTTGAAAGGCAACCCTCTGTTGGACAGGCAGGCATGAGCCCACCACAGGAATTCCTCTTGAAGGCAAGGGATGAGTGGGATCAAAGTTTCTAAACTGCGACTGTGCTGAGTCCATACACTCCTTAGGTACCATTGCAATTTTCTCATATGCAGCCTGGCATGTGGGATCAGAATTATGCAGGATGCCATGTAACCCAGGGCCTGCAGGATTTTCCTTGCAGTCAGCTGAGTTTGTCTTGTCAGGTTCTTGAAGTAATCCGGAAGCTGTTTTTGTTTTTCTTCTGTGAGAAAGGCCATTTGGGTGGATGTGTCTAGATCTGCACCCAAAAAGGTTATTCTTTGGGATGGAACAAGTCTTGATTTTTGGATGTTGACTGTGTATCCCAAGGCCTGCAATAGGTGGATGGCATAGTCCAAGTCCTTTAACAAATTTTCCTTGTTGTCCGCTTGTATAAGGCAGTCGTCCAGATATGGGTAGATTTGAATCCCCTGAAGTCTGCAGTGTGCAATTACTGATGCCAGGCATTTCGTGAATACTCTGGGCGCAGTAGATAAGCCAAAGGGCAATGCTGAGAATTGATAATGCTCTGATCCTGCAAGAAATCTGAGGTGTCTTCTGCAACTTTGTCGAATAGGGACATGCAGGTATGCCTCCTTGAGATCTAGAGTCACCAGCCAAGACTCCTTGCCCAGCATGGGAAGAAGTTGCTGTAGGGTCAGCATCTTGAATTTTGGCACAATGAGGTAAGTATTCAGTGCGGACAAGTCGAGAATAGGCCTCCACTGATTTTCTTTTCTTGGAACAAGGAATAATCTGGAGTAAAATCCTTGGCCTTGTTCTGAAAGAGGTACATTTTCTATGGATTTCATTTGTATTAATTTGTTGATTTGCTTCAAAGCCTCTGCCCTCTGATTTGGTGGCAGGTCTGGCATTCCTTTTCTTTTTGGCAAAGTGTGGAAATGGAACCTGTATCCTTTGTCTATTATTTGCAGTGTCCATGTGTCCCTTGTGGTGTAATGCCAATTTTTTGAGAATAAAGAAAGCTTTCCGCCCAATGGTGCTTCTAATTGAGCCCTGGTCGGCGGAGTCAAAATAAAGTCATTGAGTCTGTCCTGGTGTAGCAGTTGTTGTTGTTGTTCCTGCACTACCTCTCTGGTTGGGAAGCTGCCACTGACGGCCTCTGTAGGAGCCTCTAGCTTGCCCTCTACCTCTGGCACGCCTGTTCCTGCCTCTCTGGGATCTGTCCGAGTCCGGAAAGGACCAATTCTTAGTAGGCCAATTTCTGCTGAATCTCGGTGGTTGGACTTGCAGAAAGTCCTTAACTGTTTGCACAGATTTTGCCTTTTCTTCAAACTTCTTCAAGACCTCCTGAGCCGTGGAACCAAATAATTTTTGTTTTTCCATTGGAGCATCCAGGAGCTTAGCTTTAACATGGTCTGGTAAAGATTGTTCCTTCAACCAGGCATGCCTACGATAACTGCCCCTGTCATAGCTGACCTACATGAAGCTTCCAGTGCATCATAACCACACTGCAAAAATTATTGCTAACCTGCTGTGAGTTATGTACCAGATCCTGAAGTGATTTACGGTCTAAGGTTCAGAAGAGGAAGCTTCTTATGCAATTCATCTAACAAATACTCTTGGTACTGAATCATATGAAATTGACAATTTAATGCCCTCATGGAAAGAGTTGCAGAAGTATATACTTTCTTTACCCATCTCTCTAAAGCTCTAGACTCCCTTTCAGAAGGTAGACGATTTTTAGCAGTGGCAGCTGCAACACCCTTTGGGCCCTGGGAAATAGTTTCTGGGTCTGCAGAGTGGGCCTTGTACAGGTGTAGATGAGAATCCGAGACCCTGTAATACCTATCAGGTTTGGCAGGAGCCGGAGGAGAGAATCAGGGGCTGTACTAGCATCAGAGTACACATCATCAATAACATTCAAAACAGGAGGTATAGCTAAAGGCCTATGCTGAGGTAAATGTAAAAACGTCCTTAATCTCTTTCTAGAATCAGAAAATTCCTGGCCCTGCCATTGAAAATGTTCTCTCATAGAATGCAGTGTCTCACCAAATGAAAATTCTTCAGGAGGGGAGGCCGAAGGAATAGATTGTTCAGCATCAGAATCCTCGTAGGCCGAATAAGCCTCCTCCTGGTGGTCTGACAACACAGATCCATCCGTAGACTCATCTGAAGAGTGGGAGTCAGAGGGCTCAACCCTATGCCTTTTGTCTGGTGGTGGTAGAGAGCCCCTGTCTGGGTGAGGTTGAGAACCTCTAATTAAAGAGATAAGATCCTCTGCTAGGCTGAGAATCTGAGAGCCAGTAGAAGGCCTCTAAGAGGTAGTCTTGGGAGGCAAAGCTTTAGCAAGTTTAGCAGCTTTAGCCCTAGAAAAGGCCTTAATGGACATGGATGCAGGGGGTCTGGCTGCACCACGTGCAGGAGTAGACTTGTCTACAGGAATGGTGTCGGACATGTCCTAGACACCGGTTAACTCGGCCGGGGCCTCCGTGGCCGAGGTAGTCGGTTGAGTGGATTCGGCTATAGGAAGCACCGAGGACTCGGTTTCAGCCGAAACCGAGACACTCGCTGTAGGCCTGATCGTGGTTTCAGCCGAAACCGCGGGCCGCGAGGGTCGGTCCTTGTCCTTCCGTTTTTTAACCACGTGCAAAGTCGGAGTCTCCGAAGGCATCTTGTACGCAAAATTAGTCCCAAAAAATTCCTCTGCAAACTCCGACCGACGCCTAAGAGTTCGTCGGTTGAAGGAAGCACAGGCTGAGCAGGCCGAGACGTCGTGGTCTGGGCCTAAGCAAGGGAGGCAGTAAGAGTGGAAATCCTTATGAGGTATTTGTTTCCCACAAGTTAAACAATTATTTACTTTATCTGACATCGGCAGAGGCAAGAAAGAGTCCCCAACGGGGTACTTAGCTTTTTCGAAGTCTTCGGTAGCTGAATCACAGGAGCTGGCCAACCGGCACTTGCGAACTGCTTCTGCTTCGGGCACCACGCAGCAAGAAAGACTGAGGAAGATGGCGTCGGCTGATGCTTTTATACCCCAGACGCTCTGACGTCGGGGAAAGTGCGACATCAGCCGAGGCCAGACCCAGACTTTGGAATCCGGCCGACCGAAGGGCTGCCTGAGGCAGGACAACCCATATGTTATGACTGCAGATGCATCCTTGAAGGACATCATGGCAATTTGACTACCTCCTTCCAAGCAAGCGTCATATTTCAGTCAACATGATTTTTTGATAGGCTCAACTGAAAAACATTGACTGTAAACAAATAGAGGTATGTGATTACTCAGAATGTCATTTTCTATTTTAGCACCATTGTTTTCAAAACTTTGAGTTTACATTAAAATCTATAATGTGACCTACTTATCCGGACAGGTATACAAAAAAAAAAAAAACAAAAGTCACTGTTACACTGGCCTGTAAAAAACGAAGCCAATTAGTACAGCATGCACAAGTTTAAATACTTTTCGAGTTGTGTTAACCAAGAAATGAGAGAGGACAGAAAACTTAATTATGTTCTGTCCCACATCCTTTTCTAGATTCACAAATGTATGCAAACTCCATTTACTGCACTCATTACTTATTAGTTAAATTCAACAAAATGTACCATAACAGTATTCAAAAATTTCCCCCTAATTTTCACTTACCTTTTGTTTTCAATTGTCCTTTACTAAGCTCTGTGCCATCAACTGTCTGCCCCTCAACTGTTAAACGTTCTATTTCTCTACGTACTGCAGAAGATAAAGAAGGAAAACAAAATTACAAGACTTACTAGAATTATAACATGCCTCATCATAAGTCTGCGCTCTGTATCCCATACAAATATTCTAACCAGATTCACACTATAAGAAGAAACAGCAATACAACTACAACATCAACACTATGACAGATCCCTTAAATTTTAATAAACCTTAACAGAAATTACTAAACAAATAACATGGATAAATGGACAGGACAACGACCACTGCAAGTCTGTATGTTATTAAAAAAGAATACTTTCCGTATGCTGTCAAGGTAATAAGCTTGGAATACAGTGATAAGAATACCAGAGTGACCGAAGACCACGCTGCCAAATGAAAATGGTTCAAACAGGCAGGAGTGTCAGAAATGAGTAGCACTGTGTAAAGCATTACACAGCATGATCAGGTGGTTGTTTTTTTTGTTTTTTTTTTAAACTTTCCAAGCTTTACGTAACGGGAATAATATGGCTAGATATGCACTTAACGATAGTTATGTACTTACCATAACTTGGTATCTGTGTTATCCTATTTCATTACTCATCACATCAGGGTCTTGGATCTGATCTGGCACTTTACAGAGTAGATTCAAGTCTCGAGCTCCTCACACCTCCCATAATCCCTTTCTACCTTCTAACCCTCAAATCGAGTTTGCTGACAAAGGAAAGAAAAACACTAGGACATATAACTATCCAATCAGATACAGCTAATAATATTATTAGAATTGCAAGAGGCATCAGCTCCAAGGACCCGAGACTCTAGCCTCTCCAGAACCACCAGAAACATGGAAGGGGGGTGGGAAGTGATAAATAATGAAATAGGATAACACAGATATCAAGTAATGATAAGTACATAACTACTGATCTGATGTTAAGAAAAAACAAAACTTACAGCAGCTTTCAAATAAAACTTGTAATCTACAAAATGAAGCAGCTTTTCAGGCAAAACAATAAAGCCCTGAGCAGGGCAAGCTTAGAAAATTGTGAAAAAAAAACACGGACGGCTCAGCACACTTCAGTTCACTTTATTCCACAGAAACACAGCACCTTAACGCTCCACCATACGTTTTCGTTTTAAAAATCACTTCCTCATATCTGAGGAAGTGATTTTTAAAACGTATGGTGAAAGGGTGGCCTAATGGTTAAGGTGGGTGGAAGGGTGGCCTAATGGTTAAGGTGTTTGCCTTACAAACACAAGATGCAGGGTTTGAGTCTCACAAGGGATAATTGGCTAGGCTTAAAATGGCTCGCAAGGGCAGTTAGCTTAGTACTAATCTATGAACCTATGAACCTATGAACATCTGGGTCAGAATCCCCAGCTACAAAGAACCCTAGGCGGCCCTAGGGAAGGAGATGCCTGAGCACGGTGGAAGCAAAAGATACTCTGCTTCCGGAGACAACATCCAGTTTATAATGAGCAATAAAAGTGTGAGGAGTGGACCAAGTGGCCACAGCATGCATATCATCTAGGGACATCCTGGAAGAGAAGGCCAAAGAGGTAACCACTGACATAAGACAATACACCTTATGTGAACGAGACAGCTCCACCTTTCTCATAGAGTAAAACAGGGAAATACAATTAGAGATCTATTTAGAAATTATCAATTCAGAAACTGCTTAGCCACATCTATTCAAGGAAAATGCCACGAATAACTGGTCAGATTTTCTGAAGGATTTAGTTCTATGTAAATAAAATCTCAACTGTTGATGTACATCCAAAGTATGGAAGAGATATTTGCCCTTATTGGAGTGATTAGGAAAGAAAACAGGTAACTGGATATCCTGGTTGAGAATTGTTTCAGTAGCTACTTTAGTCATAAAAGAGGAGTTAGCTCACAAATTCACCCTACCCTTATGGAAATCAATATATGGTGGTTTAGAAGATAAGACCTACAATTCAGAAACCCTCTTGGTCGAAGTAATAGCCACCAAAAAGGCAGTCTTCTAAGAAAGAAAGAAATGTGAAATCACATGAATGAGCAGACTCAAAAGGACTTTGGGTGAGAGATTGCACATCAATGTCAGATCCCAAGGAAGGCAGGTATCTTTGACAAGAGTAAAAAGAAAAGAAAAAGCGAACTGACCACAGAAGCATAAATACACTAAAAGCTATGTGCGAACAGCTACGCCAACCTAACACTGTTCTCATGGGAAAAGGAATTATTCCTGGAACAGAGCAATTTCTCCAATGACATCTTATGGTACACTCGCTTTGTAGATGTTTTTTCTGCTTTGGGGAGGGAGTGTAGATAGCCTGGAGACATTTGTTCAATTCTTACAAGGTTCAACTGACAAGATTCACTTATTATTCTGAGCAGGCGATAGAATTCCTAGATGTAAAGATTCATAAGACAATGTTAAAGGAAATGGTAACTAGTCTTTACAGGAAACCTAGTCACAAAAATAGCATTTTACATAAGAGTAGCATGCACCCCACACGTCTGTAAAAATGTCCTTAAGGGTCAATTCATGCATATGAGCAGGCTACATAATACATAAGAAGTTATGTACCTACCATAACGTTCCATGTTAGTTGTCTTCTTCTCGCCTTCTTTCTTGCTGGATGGGTTCGGAGCCGATCCTCGGCTCCGACTTGGCCTATACTATAGCTCGAGAGCTATTTTTACCGGCTCGAGGCAGCCCTATATCCCACAATACCATGTGCTAACTCCCCAGATCTCGTTTGGAAGCTAAGACATAGTATAAATAATAATATTAGAATAAAAATATTATAATCCTCTTTTATGAGTACAGATTACCTGCTAGTAACACTAAGGATACAAGGAAAAAAACGCAACATATTGTATCTCCAGAAATGGAAGGACTCAGAAACCTTGAGTCTATCCAGGCTAGGGGGCAGGAGGGGGGGATGCAAGAAAGAAGGCGAGAAGAAGACAACTAACATGGAACGTTATGGTAAGAACATAACTTCTTAATATTAAGTTGTCATTCTCGCCTTCATTCTTGCTGGATGGGACAGCGTCCCTAGCATCTTAGTCCTGGGTGGCTCAATGGAACAGACTCCTGAGTACAGTGGAACCAAAATCAGCTCTATTTCTGGAGGCTAAATCAAGCTTGCAATGGGCAATAAAGGTATGTTTGGACGCCCATGTAACTGCTGCACAAATGGTATCTAGTGGTAACCTTGCTTGAAACGCCGTAGAAGTTGATAGTGCCCTGGTTGAATGAGCCTTAGGCCTAGAGGGAAGTTGCCTGTGTCTCAACTCATAGACCAAGGTAATAATAGATGTCAGCCATCTGGAAAGAGTAACCTTCGATACCGGAAGCCCTTTCTTGCCTGCAGCATAAGAGAGAAAGAGCTGGTCTGACTTTCTGAATTGTTTTGTCCTGTCTAGGTAATACCGTAATTGGCGAAGAACATCTAATGAATGTAATTTTTGTTCAGCCCTGTTGGTATAGTCTGGGGAAAAGACAGGCAAATCAATGGAGTGGTTTAAATTTGCTTCCGATAACACTTTTGGTAGGAAGGAAGGGTTTGTTCTGAGAGTTACCCTGTCTTTATGAAAAACCAAATAAGGAGGACGGACAGACAAGGCTTGAAGTTCCGATACCCTTCTGGCAGATGTTACAGCTACTAAAAACAGCGTTTTCCAAGAAAGAAGTTTGAGGGAGCAAGAAGCTGCAGGTTCAAAAGGGGGCAGAATTAGTGAGGTTAGAACTAAATTCAAATCCCATTGTGGGGGTGGATCTTTGACTGGAGGTCTGAGCAAAAAGATGCCCTTGAGAAAGGCTTTACAGAGTTTGTGGGAACATAATATTTGCTTCTGAGAGTCCAACATGAAAATTAGCAATGGCCGCTAATTGTACCCTGATAGTGGCCGATGATGACCCTGAATGAAAAAGCTCCGCCAGAAAGTCTAGAACCTCATGAATGGGTGCATGGAAAGGATTTAAGGACCTAGTTTGTGCCCAGTGTGAAAAACGCTTCCATTTACTCGCATAAGTCTTCCTAGTATTGGACGTATGGGAAGCCAGAATTATATCACGAACAGGAAGAAAAATAAGGGGAAGCCTGGCTATGGCTGGAAGTGGAGCAACCAAGCTGTGAGGTTGATGGAATGTAGAGACTGATGCAGCTTGCCCGTGAGGTGGGTCAACAGATCCGGAAGGGGTTCCAGATGCCAAGGCTGTTCCAGTAGGTATTTGTGCAGGAACGGGAACCAAACTTGTCGAGGCCAAAACGGGGCAATGAGGATCATTTTGGATCTTAATGCGGTTGCTTTCTGAATTAATTGCGGGATCAATGGAAAGGCATAAAGAAGACCCCGGGGCCAAACGTGAACAAGAGCATCTCTGAGGGGTTGGCCTGGTAGAGGAAAAAGTGTGAAGAAGTCGAGGCACTTGCTGTTTTGGGGAGTTACGAAAAGGTCGCAGCAAGGCTGGCCCCACTTCCGAAAAATTCCGTCTGCTACCACTTGATTTAGAGACCACTCGTGAGGCATGAGGATAGTTCTGCTCAATCTGTCTGCTATGACGTTGGACTTCCCAGGGATGTGCGTTGCTATCAGAAACCATTTAGATGAAATCGCCCATTGCCAAAGTCTGATTGCTTCTCGACAGAAGGGGTAGGACCTTGTTCCGCCCTGCTTGTTTATGTACCACACCACAGACATATTGTCCATTTGAATTGCTATAATCCCCGTGGGAAGAGAGCTCTGAAGGGCTTGCAACGTCAAAAGCACCGCCCTCATCTCCAGGACATTTATGTGCAGGTGGCATTCTGACTGTTGCCAAGTGCCCTGGACCGTCCTGCCCTGATAATGCCCCCCCACCCGATCAGGGAGGCATCCGTTGTGACAGTGGCAACTGGAGGGGGGAGAAAGTACAGTTTTGTACCTACCATAAATGTAGATGTCCGATAGATATGCAACTGCAGTCATAATATATGGGTTGTCCTGCCTCAGGCAGCCCTCGGCCGGCCGGATTCCAAAGTCTGGGTCTGGCGTCGGCTGGTGTCGCCTCCTCTCCGACGTCAGAACGGCTGGAGTATAAAGGCATCGGCAGACGTCATCTTCTTCAGTGTTTCTTGCCCCAGATGCCAGGTGCCCTCCTAGGAAGGCTAAATTTGGTGAATGGACAAAGAATTCCAGACATGCACAACAGTAATAAACAGATACACCATAGAGATATCCCCAGCTAAAAGGAGTAGGGGTAGTGGACCCATAAAGAAGGATGCAGAGGGGTAGGAGGGCGGGAGAATCCGACTGCAGTTGCATATCTATCGGACATCTACATTTATGGTAGGTACAAAACTGTACTATGTCCTTCAAGAATGCAACTGCAGTCATAACATATGGGTTGAATACCATAGCCAAGCTGGGGGCGGTTGGAACTAAGAAAGTGATGGTGTAGCTAAAATGCCCTGCAGGACTGGCGAAGCAAAGTCTGCTCGGGATCTGGAGTATAAAGGCAGGTTGTAGTGTTTGGTAAATGTATGCACGGAGCTCCATGTAGCAGCCTCTAGAATGTCCTTTGTAGCCACTCCTCTTAGAAAAGCTGTAGATGTGGCTATAGCTCTGGAGTGTGGCCTGATATTTGCTGGCACACCTTTTCCATGGAAGGAATAGCAGAATCTGATGCAGTGTCCAATCCATTTGGAAATTGTTTGTTTGGAGATTGCTTTTCCTTGTATTCCAGCAGCATAGGCTACAAACAGTTGGCCAGACTTTCTGGTGGCCTTAGTTCTGTCCAGGTAGTAGCATAGTTGCCTGTGTATGTCCAAAGTATGCAACAGTGCTTCCCCCCTGTTTTGAGGGTTGGGAAAGAAAGTAGGCAGATGAATGGCTTGGTTTAGAGACACCCTTGAAATTACTTTTGGCATGAATGAAGGATTGGTTCTTAGAGAGACTCTGTCCTGATGAAAAATGAGAAAAGGAGGTACTGCCATAAGTGCCTGTATCTCCGAGACTCTTATTGCTGATGTGATTGCCAGTAGGAAAACAGTTTTCCATGATAGAAATTGCATTTCTGAAGTTGCTGCTGGTTCAAAGGGTGGAAGAGTTAATTTTTCCAAGACGAAGTTGAGGTCCAATGCAGGTACTGGCTGTTTCCTGGGAGGTTTGATATTCTTTATCCCCCTTAGGAACTGTCTTAGCAAAGGATGTGAAAACACCGGTGGATCACAATTGTATTTCGCTGAGATAGCTGAGGCATGAATCTTTATGGAAGAGTATGAGAGACCAGTATGAAACATTTCTGCCAAGTATTCCAATATCTGAGGTATACTCAATACTGTTGTATCCTGACCCCTGTTAGCATTCCAGATGCTGAATCTCTTCCACTTGGCTGAATAGGTTTTTCTGGTGGAAGGTCTGCGTGATTCCAGTAAGATCTCTTGAACTTTTTTGGAAAGAGAGATATCGGAAGGAGTTATGGTAGCCTCCAGGCTGTCAGATGCAATGTTTTCAGGTTTTGATGAACCGTCCTGCAATTGTGTTGTGTTAGAAGCAGAGGCCATAGGGACAGAGGCCACAGTTTGGTCCCAGATATGCTCAACAGCAATGGGTACCAGTGCTGCCTTGGCCAGTCTGGAGCAATCAAAATGCCTGTTGGTTGTTCTGCTTTGATCTTCAGTATCACCTTGGTCAGCAGTGGTAGAGGAGGGGAATGCATAAATTGTTAGGGACTTCCAGCTGAAGGAGAGATCATCCGTTTTCCAGGCTAGAGGATGGTGTGTCCTTGTACAGAACTTTTCCAGGTGATGGTTCATGTGAGAAGCAAAGAGATCTATGTCCGTTCTTCCCCATGTCCTTGTTATTTGTGAGAAAATGTGAGGATGCAGCATCCATTCGTGTGGATCCAAGAAATTTCTGCTCAGCTTGTCCGCCAGTACATTGTCCTTGCCTGGCACAAATTGGGATTGCAAATGTATCTTCAGACTTAGGGATTTTTCCCAGAGAAGCATTGTTAGTCTGCAGAGGGGATAAGAATGAGTGCCTCCCTGCTTGTTTATATACCACATAACCGTGGTGTTGTCTGTCCTTATTAGCAAATGTCCTTGTTGAAGTGATTTTTCGAAAGTCTCGATTGCATGTATCACTGCCAACATCTCTTTTTGGTTTATGTGCAGATGCCTTTCCCTTGGTGTCCATTGACCTTGAATGCATCTGCCCTCCATGTGCCCCCATCCATGGTCTGAGGCGTCTGTTGTAATCATTTGACCTGCTTGAGGTTTGTTGAAAGACATGCCCTTGTTTAACTGACTTGCTTGAGCCCACCACAAAAATTCTTTTTGCAGACACAGAATGAGTGGGATTACGTCCTCTAGGCTTTGGCTGTGTTGGGACCATAAGCTTTTTAAGTACCATTGCAGCTTTCTCATATGAAGTCTTACCAAAGGTATCAGAAGAATGCAAGATGCCATGAACCCCAGGGCCTGCAGGATTTTCCTTGCAGTTAGCTGGGAGAACTTTGCTAGGTCTTTGAAGTACTCTGGTAACTGCTGTTGTTTTTCCTCTGTGAGATAAGCCATTTGTGTTTTTGTGTCCAGTTTGGCTCCTAGGAAAATAATTTGTTGGGATGGCAGTAGTCTTGATTTCTGAATGTTGACTGTGTATCCCAAGGCCTGTAGTAATTGAATGACATAGTCCAAGTTTGCTATCAAAGTTTGCTTGTTGTCTGCTTGTATGAGGCAGTCGTCCAGGTAGGGGTATATTTGAATCCCCTGGAGTCTGCAGTGTGCCACTACTGATGCCAGGCATTTTGTGAACACTCTGGGCGCAGTAGATAAGCCAAACGGCAATGCTGAGAATTGATAATGCTCTGTCCCTGCAAGAAATCTGAGGTATCTTCTGCAGCTTTGTCTGATTGGGACATGCAGGAATGCCTCCTTGAGGTCCAGAGTGACCAGCCAAGACCCCTTGCCCAGCATGGGAAGGAGTTGCTGCAACATCAGCATTTTGAACTTTGGCACAATGAGATAAGTATTTAGAGTAGACATGTCCAGTATAGGTCTCCATTTGTTTTCCTTTCTTGGAACAAGGAACAGTCTTGAATAAAGACCCTGGCCTTGCTGCTGTGGAGGAACCTTTTCTATTGCATTTATGTTTAACAGCTTTGAAACTTGAATGAGTGCCTCTCCCCTTTGATGAAGTGGCAGGTTTGGCATGCCTTGTCTTATTGGTAAAGTATGGAAGTGGAATCTGTAACCGTTGTCTATTAAATCCAGAATCCAGTTGTCCTTGGTTAAGATATGCCAGTTTTTTGAGAATAAGGATAACTTTCCGCCCAAAGGTGCTTCTCTTTGAGCCTTTGTAGGCGGTATGAAAGTCAAGTCATTGTGGTTGTCCTTGTGGTGCAGCTGGGCTGCCTGCGCCACTTCTTTGATTTGGTGGTTGCCATTGGCGGCCCCTGTAGGAGCCTCGGTATTGCCCTCTACCTCGGGCACGCCTGCTTTTCCCCTTTGAAACTTGTCAGTGTCTGGAAAGGACCAATTCTTTGAAGGCCAATTCCTGCTGAATCTGGGTGGCTGAACCTGGAGGAAATCTTTGACTGTCTGTACTGATTTAGCTTTTTCCTCAATGGACTTCAACACATCTTGTGCATTAGCACCAAAAAGCTTCTGTTTTTCCAGAGGTGCATCAAGTAACTTTACTTTAACATGGTCTGGCAGTGGCTGTTCTTTTAAACAAGCATGTCTACGTATAACAGCCCCAGTCATAGCTGCCCTACATGAAGCCTCCAATGCATCATAACCACACTGAAGAAAATGATTGTTAACCTGCTGAGAGTTATGTACTAGATCCTGCAATGCCTTCATATCAGTAGGCTCAGGGGAGGCTAGCTTTTTCTGTAAGTCATCCAGTAAGAAATCCTGGTACTGAAACATATGAAAAAGGCAGTTGAGTGACCTCATGGCCAGGGTGGTAGAGGTATAAACTTTTTTACCCCATCTCTCCAGGGACCTAGCTTCCCTATCCGCTGGCAGTGGATTCTTGGCTGTGGAAGTAGCCACTCCCTTGGGGCCCTGTGAAATAGTTTCTAGATCCACAGAATGGGTCTTAAAGAGATGCTTGTGGGTGTCAGGGACCCTATAATATCTGTCTGGCTTGACAGGAGCAGGAGGGAGAGAATCAGGGTTAGCACTGGAGTCGGAGAAAACATCATCCAGGACATCCATAACTGGAGGGATAGCTAAAGGTCTGTGCTGGGGAAGCTTGAGGAAGGTACGTAGCCTTTTCCTGGAGTCAGAGAATTCCTGACCCTGCCATTTAAAATGCTCCCTCATGGAGTGAAGGACTTCACCGAACGAAAAATCCTCTGGAGGAGAGGCAGAGGGAACTGATTCCTCAGCATCAGAGTCCTCATAGGCCTGGAAGGATGGGCCTTGGCCTGGCTGGCGGTCTTAGCACGTGCAAAGGCCTTGATGGACATGGATACAGGAGGCCTAGCTGCCCCACGTGCAGGAGTAACCTTGTCCACAGGAATGGTTTCGGGTAGATCCAGAACCTCGGTTTCTGGAGGAAAGTCAACAACCGGCACCGGAGTAGACTCAGAGACCGAAGGACGAGTTACCGCTGTGTCGTCGGCCTGGAGCGGTTGAATTACCGCTTCCGAAGGGACCGAAGCACTCGCGGAAGGTTTAGGAGGAGTATCGGTAGAGGGTGCAGGCCGAGGATGTCGGTCCCGGTCCTTACGTTTTTTGGAAGTTTGAGTTGTCGGTTGATCCGACGGCATGATATAAGCAAAATAATCTCCGAAAAAGTCTTCGGCAAATTCTGCCTGGCACATGAGAGTGCGCTTATTAAAGCAAGCACAGGCCGAGACGTCGTGGTCTGGGCCCAGGCAAGGAAGGCAATAAGAATGGAAGTCCTTATGAGGTATTTGTTTACCACAAGACAAACAATTATTAACTTTCTCAATTTGTTCTGACATCGGCTGAGGCAAGAAAAAATGCTCCCCAACAGGGTACTTAGCTTTTAGATGACTTCAGTACTGAAAACACAGGAGCTGACCGACCGGCACTTGCGAACTGCTTCTGCTTCGGGCACCGCGCGGCAAGAAAGACTGAAGAAGATGGCGTTGACCAATGCCTTTATACTCCAGCCGTTCTGACGTCGGAGAGGAGGCGACACCAGCCGACGCCGGACCCAGACTTTGGAATCCGGCCGACCGAGGGCTGCCTGAGGCAGGACAACCCATATGTTATGACTGCAGTTGCATTCTTGAAGGACATCAAAGGGTCTGCCCTGAAAAAGCTGAGGGGAAACCATCCACCAGGAGAGATGTTTCTTGCAAGATGGGGTTATCAAAATGTTGTGGATCATTGGTAGCTGTTGAAAGGACCACTGAGAAAACAGCATCCACTGAAGGAGCCTCATGTGGAAGCGGGCTAACAGAAGTAGAAGAATCGCCGCCACCATGAGGCCCAACACTTTCAATACTAGCTTGACTTGGACTCTGTTGGGCTGAAACAGGGGCTGAACATTCCGCCTTATGTCTGTCACTCTCTGAGGTGGTAATGTTGCAGACATTTCTGTGGTGTTTAATACGGTGCCTGTAAAGTTTATACATTGACAAGGTGACAAGGAGGACTTTGCAAAATTTATAGAAATACCCAGACTGTTGCAAAGTTGAAGAGTGTAATCCCTGGCCATTATGAGATCCTGTTTGGTGGTAGCGGAAATGAGCCAGTCGTCTAAGTATGGAAACACCTGGAATCCTTTCTGTCTCAGGTGAGCCGTGACCACTGCCAAACATTTGGTGAACACCCGGGGGGCTGTGGTGAGACCAAAGGGCAGGGCCCTGAATTGAAAATGACGGACTCCCAGCCAGAAGCAGAGAAACCTCCTGGAGCGCCTGTGTATCTTTATACGGTAGTACGCGTCCTGGAGGTCTAACGAGCACATCCAGTTGTCTCTGCCCAAAAAGGGTAGAATGGACTGCAGTGTTACCATCCAAAATTTTGTCTTTAGTACAGAGTTGTTTAACCTGCTGAGGTCCAAAATGGGTCTCCATTCTCCTGACTTTTTTGGTACCAAAAAGAATCTGGAGTAGATTCCAGATCCTAGCTGATCTGCTGGGACTGCCTGGATGACTCTTTTTTCTAACAGCTTTTTTATTTCTAGCTGAACCTGACCCCTTTGTGCGGGTGGTACGTCTGGTAGGGGTTTTGGCGGTTGTACCGGAGGGAAAGTGAAAGGGATTTTGTAACCCTCGGATATGATCTTCTGTACCCATGTGTCTTGGGAGAGGGATTGCCAGGCTTCCGGGTACAGAGATAATCTTCCCCCGACTGTCTCCGAAGGTGGACAGTCGGGCAGCTTCTTAGGGATGCTGAAAGGGTTGGTCAGGAAAAGATTCCCTAGAGCCCTGGTTCTGAGGACCCCCTCTGCCCCTGGAGTGGCGTCTGTTATTATTTCCCTCTGCCTCTAGGGGGAAATTCACCACGTCACGGCGCGACTCCCTGAGGTTTCGGAACCACATCTTTCCTCCCTTCTGTCCCTTAGGATAAGGTCTAGAAGGCAGAAAAATGGACTCCCACGGCAGAGAGTCTTACCATCTTGCTCGCATCTGGTGAGGGTATTCTTCACCTGAGGTCGAACAATTCCAAACCGTCAAAGGGGGTGTTGGTGAAGGACGCCTTGAAGGGATCGGCAAAGTTACAGAGTCGCATCCAAGCGTGACGTCTCAATGCAACGCCTGTACCAGCGGCCCTACTCGCTCCATCGGCTGCATAAGAGATAAGCCGCATGGAGGAGTTAACAATGGAGTTCAGGGTAGCCAGCTGAGAGTTTATTTTGTCCTTAAACCCCACAGCAGAAGGATCCTGTACCGTTTCACCCAGCTCTTTGAGCAAGTCTCTCTGAAGGCGGGTGAAATGACAACTAGTTCAGCGATCGCATAGAAAAGGTCGCTGAAGCAAACGTCCGCTTGCCTTACCTGTCCATGGTCCTGGACTCTTTGTTAGGAGGATGAACAGATACAGAAGGATCAGACAATTCCTTCTTAGTGACTGCTGCTACCACCACAGCATCAACTGAAACACCTTTGGTGAGAAAGGATTTGTCATCTGGTGCAGAAATAAATTTAGAAAGCCTCCTAGGGGTAGGTTCCATTGAATCAGGAGCAGCCCACGCCTTTCTAGCCACTACCTCCATTAGTGGGTCGAAAGGGGGAGACACCCAGGAGGTGGAAGGGCGAGAACCAAAGGCGTCAAGGTAAACCGACTCGTCCTTGGAAGGTTTGAGAGTGGACCAATTTCCCCTCTGTCTTAGGATCTCCAGGATGTCTGAACAGGAGACATCCTCAGAGGGGGATCTGGGGGAACCTTCCGACTCATCCAAGTCGGTGTCCGACGTGACAGACTCGGGGGAGTCTATGTGCTTCTTCTTGCACTTTCTTTTCCTAGGGGGTTCCCCTGAAACTTCAGGGGAGCCCACGGAAGAGGAGGAGACACCCAAGGTGGGTACCCTACGCTTTGGATCTCTGCTGTCAGGTGTAGGAGGATGGCCAGAGACCGTAACAGGCACTACAGAGGGAGGAGCCGCAGAACTTAATCTTGGAGTGGACATTGGGTCCAGCACACTCCTCATCACCTCGAAGGCTCCCCCATCAGATACCAAAGGTAGCCTCGGCTCCGAAGAGACCGGAACCGCCCCCAGAACCAACAGAGAAGGCTCCGAGAATGATGTTGGGGCCGAACTAACCAGAGCAAAAGCTCCGAGAGGGAGATTGGGGTCGGACAAGGGTTCGATGCCACTCGCCCCCTCGGAGCCGACAATGGAGTCTCGGCGCCCGGACCTCTCCACGGATGGAACCAATGAAGAGGTCGGAGCCGACGACACCAGAGCCGAAGGAGGAAGTATCGGCTCCGACGTGGGCAAGGTCACGGTTCCGACAAACTCCAGCTCCAAACTCGAGAGATGAGTCGGAGGAGGAATGGATAGCTGTATCGAAGGAGTCACAGTCTGGTGAGATGGGCTCTGGAGCATTTGGGCCAGCGCCTGAGATTTTATGAGTCTACTGACCACCCTCTCGATGTCGTGGTCGGAGAGCCTGGATGACCTCGATGAATGAGTCCTATGACTCCGCTCCGATAGGAGAGGGGACCTCGGAGCCGATCTGACGGACTCTAGCGAAGGAGACCTAGAGCGCTTGCGTGCTGGGGTCAGCTCCGATGAAGGTTTCGGAGCAGAAACCACTTTGCTCGCCTTGGAGCCAGATGGAACCGAGGTCGGAGCCGTCTCGATAACGCCAGCCCTTGGCTCAGAAGCTGGAGCCGAGGGTTTGGCGGTTTTTGACGACTTCCCTGAGCCAGACTTGGACAGGGAGTCATCCAGCTTTAACAAGCCCCTTAGGATGAGCTTGTTACACCTTTCCTGCAGGACTCCTGAACTAAATCCGTGACAAACAGAACAAGAGTCCTGCAGGTGTAAAGGTCCCAAGCAACAGACACAAGAAGTGTGACCGTCTGTCAGCGACATTTTCTGACAGCACGAGTAACACTTCTTGAATCCCGAGATCTTAACGTCTTTGGACATTGCCCTAAAGACAGTAACTCAATCAGCACACACACTCACTCACTTACACACAAGGGGGAGATGAGGGGGCTGACTAGAACAACACACACACACACACACACACACACACACACACACACACACACACACACACACAGGGGGTGACTAAACAGAAAAACTAAAGCCTGTAGGCCTGATAATAAAAGTTAACTAAAGGGGTGGGTAGGGCGTACGAAACAAACACTAATAAGTAACAATATCGATAGGGAACAAATGAGGGGAAAAAAAACCTAAGAAACTACCTCAAAAAATAGAAACTTTGTTGAAAATTCCTTTTACTGACCTGAGCCGGTAAAAAAAGCAACATCGCAGTGAAGCGGCAAACGAGATCTGGGGAGTTAGCGCATGGTATTGTGGGATATAGGGCTGCCTCGAGCCGGTAAAAATAGCTCTCGAGCTATAGTATAGGCCGAGTCGGAGCCGAGGATCGGCTCCGAACCCATCCAGCAAGAATGAAGGCGAGAATGACAACTTAACATGAAGGCTTAGAGGAAGCTGTGACCTTATTAGTTCATAGGTTCATACTAGGCTATCTGCCCGAGGGCATTTACAAGCCTAGCCCATCGTTTTGTGGCTTACGCCACCCCTTTAGTACGGGGAACTAAACCCATTATTTTGCTGTGCCTCTGTCGAGCAATGACACTGAGGTAATCCCTGGGGTATATCTGCGATCTCCCATCCATTGGTCAAGATTTCTCTTGAACAAGGCCAGTGAGGTGCTCTGCCTCACATGTACCGGGATTTTGTTCCACAGCATAGGGAGTCTTTGGGTGATGAATCTATCCCTCCAGCACGTCCTATTAATAGTCGTGTCCAGGTTTAAGTCTCCGCCCTTGTGGCTCTGATGGATCTGGATTTTTGAGGTGAAGCATATTCATCAAATCTGGGTTTGACATGGCCTTGTATGTTAGGCAAAGGTCACCTCTGAGCACCGTGATGGCGACTGAGTAGAGCTGGAGTTCTTTCAGTCGGGCAGCATAGGACAGATTTTGAGACCCTTTATCCTTTTGGTGAGGAACTTTTGTGGCCTCTCCAGCTGCTGCAAGTGTTGGGTCAGATACATTCGAATGGGGCATTGTACTCAATCATTGGTCTGATGAGTGATGAGTAAAGGGAGACTATGACCTCCCTTGATCTAGATGAGAAACCCTTCATGATAAGGTGGGCAATGTAGAAGGTCTTCCTAACTACTTTAGCTACATGGGTGTCGAATGACAGACTACTATCAACCTGGGTCCCCAGGTCCCTGATAACTTCTTCTGCGCTCAGTGGATTGCCACCTATTTGGTAGCTAGGGGTAACCTTGTTTTTCGAAGGGTATGACTATGCATTTTTGGCATTTAACTTTAGGCGTGGCTCTGGCACCAGTTATCCGTTTCTGTGAGACCCTTCTGAAGGATATCTGTGTCAGATGTGTTTTCTACTATGGCCCAGTTTGCAGTCATCTGCAAACTTGGTCAGCCATAACCCTCCTGTGTTTGCTTGTACTGGAGAAGTAGATGCCAAACAAGAGTGGGCCCAGGACTGAGCCCAGTGGGACACCACTTGTGACAGGCTTTGAGTCTGACATGGCGCCAGCAACTCTGACCCTGTGGGTTCTGTCACTCAGCCAGTTTGCAACCCATCTTGTGATGTATGGGTTGACATTTAAGCTGATGAGTTTTCAATGATACCTGAGTGGGGTATTGTATCGAAGGCCTTAGCCAGATCGAGGTAGGCTGTATGGACTGCCTTTCCCTCATCAATGGCTTTGGTGACTGTTTCGAAAAAGTCAACCAAATTTAAAGGCATGATCTGCCTTTGACAAAGCCAAACTGGGTTGGATCCAAAGTCTGCAAATTCCCTATGTCTTTATTTATGAGGTCCATTATGATCCTCTCCATGGCTTTGCAGATAAGGCTTGTCAAACTAATGGGCGGTAATTTCCAGGGTCGGTGGAGGCACCGCCTTTGTGAAGTGGTACCACAGTTGCAGTGCGCCACTCCTGGAGTGCGTATCCAGAGGTAAGACTTTGATTAAACAGCTGTCCTAGCTGTGGGTTTAATTCCTCATTGAGTTCATGGAGCACACAGCCGGGACACCATCAGGTCCCATGGATGCTGTGTTTTGCTTTGGAGAGAGCAGTTTTCACTTGGGCGCTGGAGATGTTTGGGGGCTGCAATCGTTTGGTATAGATATCCCTCCTTTTGGGGAGAGAAGTTTGCACTGAACCTGTGAGCCAGTATGTTGGCAATGTCTGTAGGATCAGTAATCTTCACATCATTTTGAACTAGCTTTGAGCATATCTGGGAGTTTCCTCCCAGGTTTCTAACATAGCTAAAGAAAGCCTTATGATTGTCTTTTGAGTCTTTAGCTATTTTTCTCTCGAAATTTGCTTTGGAAGATTTTATGAGAGCTCTTAGTTTTTTACTTATAGTGATCAAGGATGTCTTACCTTTTAAGGATTTTGCTCTATCTTGTAGTAGCTTCCTCCTTTTGTTGTAGAGTTTGTTTATGGCTGGGGTCCACCAGACTGGACGCTTGCCTTTGGTACAAAGAGTCTTTGTTTTGTTTGGGATTGCCTTATCCATGCAGTCCTGTAGGTGCTGGTAGAAGGCATTTGTAAGTGATTCAGCGGCTTGAGTACTGTTTTCCCGGCTCGGGGCCTTAAAGGAGACCACACTAGTCTTTAGAAGTGTGAAGTCGTTTTTTGAGAAGTACTTTCCTATGGTCTTTTTTATTTGAGGTGGGGGTGGGATGAGGACCTCCAGCGAGATTAGTTTGTGGTCTGATCTCACCAGTGAGGGTACACCTCCGGTGTTGAACATTGTGCTCCCATGTTCGTGATGATGAGATCAAGTATGTTGTCTCCTCTTGTGGGGATGGTGACTAGTTGTTCCATGGCATTTGAATTTATGAATTCCAGGAACTTTTGGGCTAGGGTGTTTGGGCTTGAGTAGTGTTCCCAGTCTATATTAGGGTAATTGAAGTCACCTAGTATGATGGTGTTTGGTGATACATTTATCCCCTCTAGTGTTTTCAGGAAGGCCATGTGAGGTTCCTGAGTTTGTGACGGTGGCCTGTAACATGCTACAATTTGCAGAGCAGTCTTGCCTATGGTTAATTGCACCTGGATGGTCTCCGATGCATCGTGCGTTGCCACCAGTCTTGAGGTGTGAGTGTCCTTGTTGAATATGGATACCCCTCCTCCTTTCTTGGTATTATCCGGATTTTGGGGCGGAGCATGATATGAGGTAAAACCTGATAGTGCTGGGGTGCTCTCGGGAGCCTTGAACCAGGTTTCTGTCACAGCACAGACATCGATGTTCTCCATACTGAGAAGGGCCTCGAGTACGTGCATTTTGAGATTTAGACTTCTGGCATTGAGCAGCATTACCCTTAGTTTTTTTCCTTTTTTATGTTCTAGGGTGGTAGGTTTAGAATTTGAGCCTTGCCTAAAAAAGGCACTATGGGGGTGGCAAGAGCCTTTGCCAATATCCGGAATCCCAGGGGTGACAGGTAAGGATGAATTTAAACAGAGAGGATATAACAGCAAAGAGATAGATAAAAGTATTGAGGAAATGTACAATGGACGTAGCTCTAGAGGTAATCCATACTTTTCAAGCAATAGTAACTACGAAACATGAGCTACTGTGAAACATAATAAAGTTAGATTTCTGTTGATCTATTCCAGCGACTCAAAGAAGTTTTGTGAGATCTTTGAGAAAAACTGGAATATTTTGAGATCTATTGATGAGTTAGAGGGACTTATAGATAACAAACCTAGTTTCTCTTTCAAGAATAAGAGATCATTAAAAAGACAGGTTTGTTATAAGACATCTTTTAACAACTATGGGAAGGGGCAACTATCACATTTCCATGTAGGAGATGCACAGCATGTAACTTTTTATATAGTAAATCTTTCCATCACCCAGTTTCTGGCTTTAATATCAACTCTGATTTCTATGCAGATTGCAGGACCCCATTTTTAGTGTATTTCTGCTTCTGCAAAAATTGTTATGCTTTTTATCTGGGGAAAACCACCAGGATGCTCAAAGAATGCATACAGGAACATATTAGAGACATAGCAAAATTAAAAGAAACTACTGCTCTAGCTCAACATGTTCAGTCTAATGGCTCAGAACATGTTTTTAATTTTATGGCACTTGAATTAGTTGAACCCAATATCCGTGGGGGAGACAACAATAGAGTGGAAGAAGTGGAACAAAAATGGCATGAATGGGCGTGCCTTCGTTGAAGGTTGTGCGTCAGGGCTGGTAACTCGGCACGTAAAAACATTAGCGGACTGGAGTTCCGCTGTGGCGACCCCTAACCGGGATAAACCGAAAGACATAACAACTAGTAAAGGCAGATAGATTTCCAGGTCTTAATAGTGCAGTATCACTTAAACCATTTTTAAAAGCAAGGCCTTTGAGGCATTGATGGAATGTTATTAAGTTATCCAAATGTAATAAGTACCAAATGTATAAATATTACACTTTTAAGAAAAATATATATTTATTGACTATAAAGGAATTACTAAAGTTTGATATTTGAAGTATGTATAAATAAATGCTTAGTTATTTATTGTATTATACACTTTATATTGATACCCTGTTTTGTTTAGTTTTTTAATGTGATGTACAATATATACTTGAACATATTGTATACATCTGTACTTAGTTAATAGAGCTTAATTAACGATGTCACTGATGAGCAGCTTCCTGACTGGATATGCAGTATTTTAAATTTCAGAGTTTGTGTGGTTTTACTAGAGTCTGATGAAGCGATTTGCTATCTATCGTGAAAGTGCTTTCTTTCAATAAATCTTTTATTGTTTTAAACAGCCGTGGTCAGTTTGCTTTTTCTTTTCTTTTTACTTGGATGCTCTGAGGTGAAAACCGAGCATTTACCCAGCCTGGATACTTTTTTCTTATCTTTGTCAAGAGGCCCGAGAAGAAACATGCCCTTCATGAATGCCTTACATAACCTAGAGGAAAAGGTGGGTCCAGTATTGATATGAAAATTAGAAATGGCCGCCAATTGCAACTTAATAGTCAAGAAGCTGGCCCCTTCTGAAAAAGGGATGTTAAGAAAAGAAGGTCATCTGGTACAGGAGGTGAAAAAGGGTCAAGATTCCATTCTGCTGCCCAAAAGGACAGACGTTTCCACTTACTACGGTAGACCTTTTGAGTAAAAGGCTTCGGCGAGGTCAGTATAATTTTTCAGATGGGAGAAGCCAGCCTGGACTGCTTTACTATGATGGGAAGTGGAGAAATCATGTGGTCAGGAAAAATGATTGAAGATTGGGCGGTTGTTCTGAAGGGTAAAAGATGAGATTCGAAATGGGATCCAGTATCCAAGGGAAGATACTTGAGATGAGACCTGAGGAAGGGGAACCAAACCTGATGAGGCCAGAAAGCAGGAATGAATATCATAGAACTCCTCAGTCTGAAGGCTTTCTGAAGTACTTTGGGGATCAA
The DNA here is from genome assembly GCF_019279795.1 of Protopterus annectens. Lineage (NCBI taxonomy): Eukaryota > Metazoa > Chordata > Ceratodontiformes > Protopteridae > Protopterus > Protopterus annectens. The sequence goes on from NC_056731.1 coordinate 187,112,027, forward strand.
TGAAAGAGGAGGGTATGCATATAGGAGACCCGGGGGCCAATCATGTACAAGAGCATCCCTCGGGGACTGCCCCTCTGGGGGAATCAGGGCAAAGTACCTGCTACATTTGTTATTCATCGGAGATGCAAAAAGATCACAGCAAGGTTGGCTCCAACTGGCAAAAATCTGGGATGCCACTGACGGATTGAGGAACCACTTGTGCAGTGTCAAGATAGACCCGTTGAGCTTGTATGCCAAGATGCTGGACTCCCCAGGTATGTGTGTTGCAAGGAGAAAGTGACTGGAATAGATCATCCATTCCCACATTCTCATGGCCTCTCCACTGTTCCCCCTTGCTTGTTTATATACCAGACCACTGACATATTGTCTTTATGAATCACCACAGTTCCCAGAGGAAGGCAATCCTGAAAGGCTTGTAATGAGAGGAGGACTACCCTCATCTCTAGAATGTTTATATGCAATTTGGTCTCAGTGGGGAACCATGTGACTTGGACAGTCCTGTCCTGAAAATGACCCCCGCACTCAACAGGGAAGTGTCCATGGTCACCGTGGGTGGGGTAAAGAGAAAACGGTCTTCCTGGAAAGAGATCCTCCAACTGAAGCCACCACCACAGACACATTTTCAAATGGGAATTAACAGAATAGGCATGGACATTGGATGTGACAGAATAGACCACTGCGCCCCCAGTGTCCATTGGAGCACCCGCATGTACTATCTAGCTAGAGGAGTGAGGAGAATAGCTGCCAACATGGACTCCAATGCTCTAAGAATGAGGTGTGCCTGGGCGATGAAACCTCCAAGACAGCCCTGACCTGCTGCCTGATGAAGTCCACTCTGTGGAGAGGCAATGCTGCAACCTCTGTGACTGTGTCGAGATAACTCCCAATGAATTCTAAGCTTTGCACCCGAGACAGCTTCGACTTGCCAAGTTGACTGCAATCCCTATCATTTTAAAGGTTTGCAAGAGACACTGCATGACATAAACCAGTTGATGCCTTGTGGGAGCTGTGAGGAGCCAATTGTCCAGTTATGGAAAGACCTGAAATCCCTCAATTCTCAGGTGAGCTGCTACAAGCACTAAGCATTTGGTAAACAGCCTGGGAGCTGTGTTGAGTCCAAATGTTAGAGGTCTGAACTGAAAATGATCGGCTCCAAACTGGAAATGCAGGTGCCACCTGGAGTACTTGTCTATCTTGATATGATAGCAGGTGTCCTGGAGGTCTATGCAGCACATCCAATCATCTTCTGCAGCAGAGGCATGATAGACTGAACAGCGACTATCTGGAACATCGACTTCTTGAAGTTCAGGCTGCAGTCCAAAATTGAAAGTAGGTCCACGGTCTTTTTTGGTGCCAAAAAGAAGCAAGAATAAGTTCCGGATCCTCTTTGTCCTACTGTGACCTGCTGGATGGCTCTTTTTTCTAGAAGTGCCAGAACTTCTCTTTGGGCTAGTTCTCTCTGACTGGGTGGCACGTCAGGAAGAATGTTCTTGGAAACTGGGGGCAGTTGAGAAAAGGGAATATAATAACCCCTGGATATAATCTTGACCACCCACTGATCATTAGTTATAGACGCCCAGGCACTTGAGTGCAACACAAAACAACCCCCGACTTCCTCCAGGGCAGGACAGCCAAGCAATACCTCAGGGGTGCTAAAAAGGCTTCTCAGAGAAAAGTTCCCTGCAGCTCTGATTTTGCGGACCACCTCTGCTCCTAGGGTGGCGTCTATCATTGAATCCCCTTCCCCTGCCTCTGGAAGAGGAATCTTCTGGAGCATCTTGGAAGGAACCCTGTGGTCTGTGGAACCAGAGTTTCTTACTTCCCCATTGGTTTTTGGAAAAGGGTCTTTGGAATGTAGAAAATATGATCCCGACTACTGACAAAGCCTTGCCCTCTTGCTCACTGCAAGTTAAGGTTTCTTTGACAAAAGGTCCACATTGCGAGAAACCATCAAATGGGGCCCTAGTAAAAGATGCTTTAAAGGGTACCACAAACCCACATAACTGCATCCAGGCATAACAACTGATGACAATGCCTGCATCAGCCATTCAAGAGGTACCCTCTGTTACATTGGAGATCATCCCCATCGAGCAATTGGAGATCATCCCCATCGAGCAATTGGTAAAACATGAAAGAGTGGTGAGCTTGGGAGATACCTTCTTGATGTCCTCTGCCGGCATCAACTCTGAAAGAGACCTGGTCAGCTCAGAGATCAGATCTCTTTGGAGGCGGGTAAAATGCGGCAAGTAATTTAGGGCTCTCAGGCCAAAAGTGCCTGAAGTATAAACGCACTTCCCATGTCTGTCAATTGCCAGAGATTCACGGGTTCAGAGGATGGACACTGGAGCTCTGTTCAGCCAGCTCCTTTTTTGCAGCTGCACCAACCACTATAGCATCAACTGGCACTCCCCCTGCTCCAGTGCACTCTGTCTGTGGGGGCTCAAAAACTTATCCACTTTCTTAGGAACCAGTTCCACAGTGCCAGGTTCCTTCCATGCCCTGCACTCAATGAGATCAATAAGCTGGTCCGGGGGGAGGGTGGGTCCAGGAAGTAGATGGGCCTGTCCCGAAAGCCTACATGGACATAGATTCCTCTGAAGAGATGGGGGATGGGGAGACCATCTGGCTTTCTGCTTTAACAGCTCCAGAATGTCCCCAAAGGAGACATCATCTGGTGGATATCTGGGGGAGCTGTACCCTTCATCAAAACCTGTGTCTTCTGTAAGGAACTCCATGGGGGAGTCCAAGTGCCTCCTCTTGCACAGTTCTCTTCCTAGGTGGTTCTTCTGTAAGGGGCTCAGGAAAGGACTTGGAACAGAGAGGAACCCATGGGGTTCTTGCTGCCTGATGTCTATCTTGGTAGGGCTGACCCTGGACAGGATGAATAGGCTCATGACACCTGATATTAATAGGCTGGGATGTTCCCAGAAGAGGGGAGGATGCTGCTCCAGACTTGGAGAAGGTCCATTCTACCACCCAAAAAGCTGAAGGACTCAAGGAAACCCTGTCTCTATCCCCCGTAGCCGAAACAACAAGGGAAGGGAGAGTTAGGCCCCTTAGACAGTACCGGCCCAGAGTTGTTGAAGGCCGATGCCCCAAAAGGAAGGGAATGATCCAAAAAACCCAGACCAGAACCCCTTCCCCAGAGATCCGGTGCCGACCTCTCAGAGCACAGACTCGTTCTGATCTAACATTGCAGGGACAGAGCTAGTCAGGAACCGAGAAAATTGACATTCCCGGATCCACTGAAGCTTCCCTAGGAGAAAGTGGAACTTGGGATTCCAAAAACTCAGGAATTGGAAGAGGAGGAGCCAATTTAGGAGCTGGGGATCTTCCCAAGCCCTCGGGATGCCAAAAGGCCCATCTCTATCTGGGTCCTAAGAAAACTCCCCATCATCCTGTCCATTTCAGAAGGTAAGATGCTCCTGGAGGATCTGGAAGAGGCTGAAGAATGAGTGGATTTAGATGGGGAAGCCAGCTTTGGATCCCACCATCACCCTTTGGCATTCCAGATCCAGGGAATGACTCTTATGCCTGGGATCCAAAAACTTTGGATCCCGAGAAGATCCAACTGGGGAGTCCTGAATAACTAACTCTGAATCCAATGTATGCATCAAATACAAACCTGGTAGATCAGCTTGCCTCGGATCTGGGGGATATAAAGGATCTGAGGGAACGGAGGTAGAATCTAAGGGTCTCTGAGCCAAGGAGACCTCAGCACCACAAGACGGATACTTAACCTTTAGATCCAAAACTGTAGAGGACAACTTCAGATCTGAGTGACTGTGATCAGAGGGTCTCTTCCGTTTTTGCAAAGCCAGAGGAGAAGGCCCTGGGGAAACAGAGGAGGCTTTCAGAGTCCTTTTGGCCCCTAGAGGAGGAGGAGCCCAAACAAAAGGACCCCCTTGCACAATGCCCTTGAGCAACAGTTTATTCCAGTAATCAGTCAACACCGAAGATTGAACGCAGAGCAAACTAAGCATTCAGCCTCCAGGTGGTCGGACAATAAACACACTTCTTGTGGGCATCAGAATTAGGCATCTTACACCCATAAGAAAATCTTTTAAATCCAGTAGGTTTGTCTCTCTCTTTCTGACAAAGTCCTACCACCAAGCACACACACATACACCCAAAAACACAGAGAAACCAATCCTAAACTAAAACACCCCTAAACTACCCTCACAACTCCTTAAAAAGTAGCAGGGTCCTAACTCTCACAACCAAAAAACAAATGCAAGCAAAATATAGCAACAAAACCCCAAATAAGCTAACAAGAAGGGAACTGCTGAAAGCACAAAGAGGACAACAGAAAAAGGCACCAAGCACCGAAAAGGGAGGGGAAGAAGAGAAAAATCTAAACTCTAAACTATCTATAAAAACAGAAAATATATCACTTAACTGAAAAAAGTCAAAGGAAATCCTCTAACCAACACTACGAGCCAAGAAACACATCTGCAGCGAAACAAGGAAAACAAGATCTGAGGGTTAGAAGGTAAAAAGGGATTATGGGAGATGGGAGGAGCTGGAGCCTTGAATTTACTCTGTAAAGTGCCGAATCAGATCCAAGACCCAGATATGATGAATAATGAAATGGATAACATCAGATCTAAATTTTATTGCATTTGTGTGCAAAAATATTTACTTAGATAAATATCTAGTGCCACAATTCCATATAGAAAAGTTTGAAAAAAATACCTAATCTTGGTGAGCAATACAGTGCTACTCATTTTTTAATCCCCCACTCACACCCTTTCCAGGATTTCACCCCTCTTTAACAGCTGAGAAAAAATAGCTGTTTGCTTACTTGACTACATCAACAGACGACTTCTGGCTAAATGTAAAATACATTACACAGAAAGGAGAGTTTGGGAATTTAATTTTTTTCTCCTGTAGCAAATGATAAGAACTAGAAAACACAGAAGCAACAGTAATTATACAAAGATAATGTTTATAAAAAGTTGCCCTGTTTTAACATTACATGTATTTGTCCTCTCACTTCAGTTTACATTTCTATACAGAGAGTGCATTGCAATATGCTGAGGGAAAGGGCTGGTACTGCAGTACTCCTGAGGAGCCATCCTTCATAAGACATGTCAAACTGAAGTCCTAATGTTAATAGTTAAGATACATGTGCCAGATCTTAATGGCATGTGACAACAGGAGGGTAGTTTCTTTGCAGTATTTCTCAAATGTCTTGGGAGTAGTATCAACACCACTTGCAAAGTCAGTGGGCTCTATCATGTCAACAAAGTACAATCCATCAATAAACAGAAACACTTAAAATCCAAAGGGCCTCACTTCGCACTTGCACAATGAAGAAGAGACTGAGCTTTCTAATTAAAGCTGAGACATAATCTTGAGGACAGAGCTAGGGATCTCCATACAGTGTTCTGGCCAGATCAACAGTTATTCAAGGATTATAAATAATTAAGCAGCCATTTGATAGTGAAGTCATGCGATACTCTAGAATAGGAAGAGAAAGCTTTGTGATCTCCTGGTAAGCAATACCTCTCAGGTACTTACAAGAACAAAAGAACTAAAAACTCACTTTAACCATGATCAAAGCAACTAAGGTAGGCTACCTTACTAAAAACAAAAAAAACATTTAGTTCAGTAAGTGTTTTCTGAAGCCATGTTTCAGCTGACCTTAGAATGTTTGCAAAATGTTTTAAAGTCCTATGATGAGCAGGGCCTGGGAAGGGTGCCATCAGGTAAGTAAAACTGAAGCAAGCAACCTAATCATACAAAAACACAGCAGCATCACAATAACACTGTCATGTAGACGAAACAGCAAGCTACAAATGTTTTGCCCAAAACGGTGATAAGGCACTACAAATAGATATCCACTGTCCTTGCATGTTTTATACATGTTTACACTCTTTAAAGAAACATTTACAGTTGAGAATCAATTATCCAAACTAACTGGGACCTAGGGTAGTTCAGATAACCAAATTGTTCAAATAATCAAACATACAATTTAACTGGATGAAAACTTCTAAAATCTTGTTTTTTTCTGCATGTAGGAATACACTTTTCAACTATTCAGTGATTTCACACATGAGCTGATTACAAGTTCAAAAAACATGCTCAAGGAAATACACATATAATGTTTACATATTCAAACTTTATGATTTTTCTTACCTGAAAACTTAGGAAGGCTGGTTCTGATAGACACTTCTGATAATTGACTCTCTACTGTATCTTATGATGTTTAGCTCCAACAAATGACATCCTGACAATGACACAGATCACCTGCTATTGAGACTAGTGATCTGGACAGCCAGACAGCTGCCAGGGGAGGAGAGGGAGTGTAGCTCATATGGGGGGTGTGGGAGGGTACAGCATAGTCTGCTTACAGTACTGAGCGAACATGGAGGCTTACAGGTACAACAGTATTGAAGGACCAGGACATACATGTAGAAATCCATGAAGCATGACAGCAGGATAAAGATGCATGTGGGGAGAAACGTCAATGAGCCAGCATTTTGGGTTCTGATTCAGCACAGCAGGTCATGTCTACAAAAAGTGGGGAGTCAGGCTAGCGAGAAAAAACTCTCACTGCTGCAAAGATGATTGCCTCAACATAAATTGACTTTTACCTTTAAAAATGTGGAGCAAATGGGCTATCAAAGAGAAGAAATGGATGGCTGACACATGGTAAAGACAATACAGGAAGAACAATAATGATTACAAGAATAATTTCAAGGGTTACAAATTCACTGCCTGGGATTCAGAAACAAATTGTGTAAAATGTTAGGCAAATATGTGCAATGTGTGGCAGTGAGCACATTTCATCAATTCAGAGACACGTATAGCACTGCTGTGCAACCTGGCGAAATGGCACAGTCAGCATTATATGCTAATGACCATATAAACTGTCTTTCGGCTTTTCCCGGTTAGGGGTCGCCACAGCGGAACTCCGGTCCGCTAATGATTGGCAGTAGATTTTCACGTGCTGGCTTGCCGGGCCTAATGTACAACCTTCAACGAAGGAACACCCATTCACGCATGTCGATACACACAAGACGCTCTAACTGAGAATCGAACGTGCAACGTCTGTGAGGCGACAACACTACCGCAGCACCACCACCGCAGTATGACCATATAATGATATGGATATAACCAACATCATTGTAAACAGCCCAAGTGTGAATGCAAATAAGAGTAAACAACATAGCACAGCAATTTGGAAAAGTATAAAAATTATGTGATCAACTACAGCCACCAGCAAGTCTGTACACTGTGATTTCTCAATGACTAGAGACAGAGACATTGTTAAGATGCTACAAGTAGCAGCTACATTAGCTGAACAATATACATTAAAGATTGTTCTCATGGCCAGTGTTGGAAACAGTGAGTGTTGTCACTCTCCATGTTATGAAAGATCTCACTGTATCTAACACAGCATCACCTCCATGACAGGGACATAGTCGAGCACTACGGATGAAGGCACCATATGGGGTGTTGTAGTCATATGCTGTACTCACATGAAAGCTAGTGGGACAGTTGGAATACTGATCACAGTGGACCATACCTCTCAACCTCTTAGCTGAAGAAATATAGACAAAGCCTGACATAATGGGAGACAAAGGCCCAAAAATAGGGTCATATTTTAAAAATTGCTCTTATAAACTTAGAAAGTAACTAGAATAACAGGGTTTGTGTTAAAATGTATTTTCTAAAGAATATGAAGCCTGAAACTTAAATGTATGTCATTACTTAGTGATTTTATTCTTCAGATCATCCCAGTGATTTGCCAGCAAACCACAAATAAATCTGGACCTTCTGTGAAAATCTGGACAGTTGAGAGGTATGCAGTGGACACAAAGGTATGTATAAGCATCTGCAACCCTTTCTACATCTAGTCCACAGCTATGGGTCAGAAATGACAAAGATTAAAACTGATGCATAGAAAAATACACCCAGACTATGCTATATAGTGCACTGCCTGGCCACACTGTATATCAAACATCACCTACTCATATAACAGTGAGAACAAGGCACAGTTGTCATCATATACACAAATAGAGACAGGCATAGTGACAGGGGTCAGCAACAGGTGCAGTGGTAGTTGGGGGAGACTAAGAATTGGTTGATAGCGTGTGATATGGACGGCAGACTGGGGAGCTGGGTATACTGTGCAGTCAGGGGGGTAGGTGTCCAGATGTAGTGCTTGAATGAACAGCTGGAGATAAGGCTCCTGCAGATTGTGTGTGTGTGTGTGTGTGTGTGTGTGTGTGTGTGTGTGTGTGTGTGTGTGTGTGTGTGTGTGTGTGTGTGTGTTTTGAGGCATCTCAAATGGGAATGCTCCTGGCCTCAATTACATCCCCTCTGTGGAACTGCACCTGCACCAACATGCATTGTCAAGGATAAAGGTGAATAACAAGACAGTAAACAACTGGCCATGCCACATGCCTGACTGTCGCATAAACTACATCGGTACTGGCAGGCACAAGGCAGTGGGTGGTGTGACATGAAGTAGCAGTATGCATCCTTGCCATACCTGACCTGTTAGTATGCCTGCACAAATCATATGCATCCTGTGGTGGGTTTTTATGCTCACATTTAGTACACTTTTTGAAGGGCTTATCCATAACAGAAAACCTGCAACATTAGTAGAAATAGCAGAGCAAAACTATAATAATTACCAGTAAAACAGCTAAGTCAAAACATACACTACTTGTGTGTTTTTTTTTTTTTACAGAAAACATCAGGTCAGGCATAAGCATAACACTGAGAAACTGAGGCAATAAAGAAAAACAACTAATTATCTAGTACTTCTTCCACATTTAAATATGCCCAAAAAGAGAAAAACATACTGCTGAAAATTCTAAAAACCAAGTAAAAAATGTCAGGGTATGTAGCTGGTAGCTAAGAACGAAATCCATTCTCAATGATGGCAATCAATATCTGAAGGAGAGGCTCACAGGGGATTATGCAAAAGTTTGGAGGAGCTTCAAGCACTAGAACATTAGCTAACTGCTGGATCAGATCCAAGGACAGGCTCTGTACCCAACTGCTGGATTGCACACACTAATGAAATAGGATCGAATGCAATTTGTGTGGTTTGTCGTCCTGCAAAGGGTGAATAATCCAAAAGTCAGGTGACTTAACCCTTTTCTGCTCCCTCTCTACATTCTGCCTCCAGAACATCTGCAGAGAGAACTTTGCAGCATAGCTCCAAACTGCCACTGCATAAAACTGGTTTCTCCCCTTTGATCTTCACTGGACAGGATCTGCTCTTACATACTGTAGGCTAGGAAGACGTATTATTTTTTTTTTTCACGTACCCCTACATGACCAAGCAAGTACCCCTGGTGGTACTTTTATCCCGGGTTAGGAATTGCTGATTTAAATGATTTATGAATTGCTTAATTGTCTATTGCATACACTGCTGTTCATTTTTTAGTTGTTCTATACTCCTTGAAGGCATTTTTAGCCGAGGCTCTAGGGTTTTATGTTTGCTGCATCTGTGTATTAAAACTCTTGGATCTGTAGCCTGCTTGTGGTTTTTCTATTTGGTTTTCTTTGGTCATATATTTCCCTAAAAAAAACGCTAACCTCTTTGCATCCTTTGTACTTCCACCTTGTGCCATCATTATATCTCTCTACTTGTGCTATATCTAAAAGCATCTGTTGCATAGCTTTAGTATATCCCTTTAAATTAGGTATTTCTTAACCGCTCCAATCAAAAGAAAGAATCAACTTACTCTGTTATACTTCTGCCCTCTTCCCTTTCTAAATAAATTTATTTAACTCTTTATTAATTAAGCAAAACTTTCTCTCTGATAAAAGTATGCTTGGCCTACGCACAGGATCAAAGGATGTACAACAATTTTCACTGCCTATATATTACAGTCCTGTCTTTGGGAATTAATTTCCAGTCTCTTATTTTTTTTTTTAATAATCTTCCACTTGGTCTCTCCCCATGAATCTCTGGCTGACAGAAAATAATCCTTTTTAATCTATACAGTTAAAAGATTTCATTTTTTCATGTCCATGGACATGCTAGTATACAGGAAACAGAAGAGAGGAAAACGGATAATTCCTGCCTTGTCTATTTCAACTCAAAATGCTAATATTCCACTCAGCTTTATTTTTACCTCTGATCCATCACAAACTTTATTTATTAACTCTATTATATGACTGAGAAATACAAATGCTAACACTGTTTTGCTCATCAATTCCCAGTAAAGCCTACCAAATGCTTTCTCTGCATCCACCTAATCAACAATAGTGGAGGGGCTTTTTTGTAATATGACACCTACCAGTACCCTATGAATCATAACTGTTCTATTAATGTTATCAAATGTTTACCTTCCTTCCACAAAACCACACAGACCCATACCTATTAGATTCTTAGTAATCTTTAGTATCTTTTTTCTAGTGCTAGAAACACTTTGATTTAGAGCCAATACTGCTGTACATGCTGTAGGGTCCTTGCCCTCCTTCAGTAATACTACCACCACTGCCTTCATTCAAGATGCAGATATCCCCCCCAACTCAAAACAGCCAACCAATCAAACTTTCAGCAGCCTCCTTCCTCCTATTTCTGAATATTCCATCACATTCCATCCATTTTTTCTGTTATTTGTTTTTACCTGTCCTGACTCCTTTATTTGTCCTTCACAAAGCTTTGCAAGCTTTCACTTCAGCAAGCTTTAAAAATGTTTCCAAAATCAAAAATTCTTCTTCTCTTCTCCTTTTTGTTTTTTGTGTTTATGTAAGGCCAGCATTAACTTTTCCTGGGATAATTTTCTGTTCTCTGTTATTTCTTGGCGCCATGTATCTTGTATCTGTTGTGGATTGTGGATATATGTCCTATGATCAGACATCTGCACAAAATTCTTACTGGTTTCTGCACTGGTGACAGCTGAGCCACTACAAGGTGCCTCACCTACCATACTCCAGCATCACAAGACCCTTCTCCACCATGGCATAGTAGGCAACTCAGGGGTCCAACACCTGTCTGTCATCAGCCTACACTAACCAGTGCCCAAGAAAAGCCCAGCAGTCCTCCACTTCCACATATATTCATCCACCTTTTGTCTGTTATCACTTCCTTCTTTGTCTTTCCACCACCACCACCACCACCACCATGTAACCACCCTGACCACCATGTTGCATAAATGATCCACAGATGTAAACTTTTCCAACCACCAACCACCTACCAGGAGACTGTAGTACACCTCACACATAACCAATCATTTAGTGGGTTACTGCTGCTTGCACCTGTGCCTTCAATTATTTCTTTGCTACATCCCCACACCTCACATACCACACACCTTGCCACAGCTGCTCTCCTCTGCACCCCCACCATAAAGCTAGAGAGTCTTACAGTTATCTAATCAGCCTGCCCACCTGACAATGGCCTTTAATACCCTACCACTACAGCAAACACTTTTTGTTTCTGTAACTTGCACAAATTTTTGTTTTTTATGTTCACATCCTTGTTATTTTATAATACCCCCATTTATCTTGTCAGTAGTGGTCAGTGACACCAACAACCTTCCACAACACGATTCTTACTGTTATTTAGATATTCTCCCCACCTGTTACTGCCTTGTGAAACTATATAAACACTTTCTGTGTGATCCTCTCTGATCTCCTAAAATATATCCACTTTGCTGAGCAATACCAATATCATTACAGTGACCTAAAGAGGTATCAATGTGGTCTTCTTAACCAACAGAAAGAAGTGGGTAGAAAGAGGGAGCCAGAACTCTATGGTAAGTAGTACTAACTTGTGGTTGGTTAATCACAGTAAGTATTCCTGTTCAGTTATATGCATTTCTTCAGGTTTATAGACATGTTTCTTTTGTTCTGTTTTTCAGCACCTGTCAAGGTACAGGAAAACCAGCTGATATGTCACAGGATGCAAGAAAGACTGTTCAGTCTTTGGAGTATATATATGAAACTGATGGTATACTTGTGTATCTCTTAGGCACGTACTTCATGGGCTAAGTCTGCGCTGCTACTAATTTCTTTATCCACTGCTTACAGCTTTACTTTGCTTTACATGTCATACACCTTTTCCATGCAGGCTGAACTGTTCTGCTGTCAATCCTACTGCCACTGATTCACACCAGTGATGTGACTGTGTGTTCCATCAACATCCCGGGTGTCACTGTCTACTCTGGAACTGAATGGATGGCATCATTCAGTGCCAAATCCATATCTGTGCACCCTGTCATTAATATACAATGTCACAATATGCCATACTTTATTCCTGCACTGGCCATTTCACTTCCCATCTATATCAGTTACACCTGACATACCATGAGCATGTACCTGAGAGTCTGTCAGGTGATGCTTCATGTGGCTCTTACATGTCACTGTATGTTATCACCAGGTTTCAGTACTCTCTGTGTATTCATTTTGGAATTCTGTGGCATGTGAATATGGCACAGTTTCTATGGTGCCATGCAGGGTATTGTATGGTATGTCATATCTACAACCTGCTGGTAAACTATAGGCTGAGCACTACATGCTCAGAGGCTGTTCATCCCACCTTCATTGTCTACTACAGTCATACTGTTTGTATCTCATGGACTGTGCACATGCTCTACACAGGAGGTACTGGTTAGGTGGCATTTAATGTTACCCCTTGGGGTGTACATACTGCTGTAGTAACTTGTGCCAGGCCATTTCATTGTTTTTGGTTTGTCGCTGCATGCTTAACAGAATTTTACTCCTGCAGGACACACAGATAAAAACTGCTTTTTCTCTTGTATCTCTCTTTACTGCTGGCCAGACTTTCTGCAACGTGATGTACACCATCCAGCAAGATCCTTGGCACCCACTGGTGATCTGTCTGTAGTGAGGAGGGTGTAGAGTCCCAAACACGGGGTGCCAAAGGAGGGGGGGGGGTCCAATATGTAACATGCATGAGCTGGAAGCCCTGGAGACGGTCTTGGTGGACTTGTGCCCAGACACTCATATTGTCAGCCTAGAGTATGTCGTTGCATGACTGGCAGAGTCACAAAACTGACAGACCCTGACCAGTGGACCAAGAGTGGTTGTGCCTAGCCATAAGAATTGTCACAGAAATGGCGCTCTTCATACTGGGTGTATCCCTCTGCAATGTGACACTCAGCGATCATCCTGCATACTATCTCCCAACATGGTGCTCCCTTTCCTTGTGTGTCAATTCCTTCCCCAGTCTGTACTCCAACCCTCCCCCTGTATGTCTCTCTTTTTCTGTTTCTCTGTCAGTACCTCTCTTATTGGTCTTTGTCTGTCTTTTGTGTTTGTCTGCCCAACTGCCATCCCTATACCTCACTGCTACTTCCTCCCTACCCTTCTTAAAAATATTAAAAATGAGCACCTACCCCCCAAAATTACTTGCTTCCCCACTCTTATACCACTTTTCCTTTCCCTACTGTGTGTTCCTGTTCTTGCTCTTGTCCCTTTCTGCCTGTTTTACACACTCATTTCATTCAGACATGTAACCTAAAAATAGGAAGGACTTTGCTGTGTCGCCATTAGCTGGGCTCTAGGCTGTGCTTGGTGCACATGTTAATGTGCATAATCATAAGTACACTACATGCACTGCATTGGGTTATATGACCACAACGGTGCTGTGCTGTTGTGTTTTTGGATTTAACTGCATACATATTCAGACCTCATCGTGTAACTGCACTCCTACTGCATAGTTAATTGTTACTGGGCTGGACATTGCTACCTCAGCTACACTATTTTGTCATTACACACCGGCACAAGTGAATTTTTTTTTTTACTCTTTAAAATAGAGGATTAAGAGAATTATTTATCCTCTAAGCAAGTCAATTAACCAGGAAGTGTTTCTGACTTCCCTTTAAGAGAGGCATTTGCGCTAAGTAGGTGTATCTGGTTAATAAAAACAAAGAAACTGAAACAAAACTCGCATTTTTTTTTCTGTAACTTTAATGATCTTAAAGTGAGCAAATAAAATATAGTGGTAACTGGACATACATCTCATGGTGCTCACAATGTTACCCACATGCTCAAGGTAGTCATACATATAAAACAATCACAGTATTCAATCCGTAAGCCAAAATTCCAAACAGATCCAAGTACCTCTAAACCATGTCAATCACAGACAAGGGGCCACATACTACATATGCTATCTGGAAAAAAATGGACTGCGACCCAACAGGAAGGCACTGATGTCTAGTGGGTGCATACCTCTCAACTGTACAGATTTTCAAAGAAAGTCCAGATTTTTGCCTCATATTTTTGGTGCACTTTTCATAAAATTTTAGTTTTCTGACACATTATTGGCAAATCATTAAAGACTGAAGTTGAAAAATAATGGCAGACATTTGAGTTTCAGACTTCATCCACTTCAGAAAATTCATGCTAATGCAAAACTTATTTTATAAATTTTCTAAGTTTGTAAGAGCAATATTTCAAAATTATCCCTATTTTGGGGCCTTTGCCCCACTTTTATTTATGGCTTTGTCCAGATTCCTTGCTTTAAGAGGTTGAAAGGTATGAGTGGGTGTTATTTTTATTGATTAGAATCGATAAAAAATATTGAAATCAACATGCAGGAGGCAAACTCGAAACTGATTCTGTGCTAGTTATACATGACAAGTTTTTAAACTTTCAGCCATGTACAATTAAAACATTAATTATTTAAAGATAAGTTAAGATTCATTTTAAACAAAAAAAGCATGCCTTAGTTTTAAATGATTGACCAAGTCAGATTAATTAATAGTGTGACTATAAATATATTTGCATAATGAAAGCATTTCACAGCATAAACACAAAAATAAATTCTATAACAGTGTGTATTAAACAGCTGTGACAATTTTTCATGTTAATCTTATAGTTTTCATTTATGCACTGCAAATGAGACACAAATGACAATACAATCTTCCGTTTGTATAAACACATCAGCTGCATCAAGTTGACTGGTTGAAAACTAACTGCAATCAAATGTTAGCAAATAAACTAAATGCAAGCCAGCACTCATTAAAAAGGTCCATCTGTGAGACTGAGCAGGCTCTTACCAAAAAAAAAAGAAGTTATGTACTTACCATAATGTTCCATGTGAGTTGTTCATCTCGCCTTCATTCTTACACATGGGTTCAGAGCCGAGTCGGCCGTTTTCACAAGCTCAAGATCTCAGAGTAGCTCAAGGCCAAGTCCCTATCCCATGATCCTCTCTATCTCACCTCAGATCTAGTTTGCTGATCCCAGCATGTAACATATATAATACATAACAGGTACTCCAACTGGAGTAAGAAGTCGTATAATAAGACCCACCAGATGGCAAGTCTTGCTCGTTCTTCGAGAAACCTAGAGAGGGGAAGGTGGGTGGGAATGTAAGAATGAAGGCAAGATGAACAACTCACATGGAACGTTATGGTAAGTACATAACTTCTTTATTTGAAGTTGTTCAATCTCACCATTCATTCTTACACATGGGTAGCATCCCAAGCATCCTAATCCTGGGTAGCTCATGGGAGTATATTCCTAAGGACAGTGGAACCAAAGGAAGCCCTGTCCCTGGAGGCCATATCTACTTTGTAATGAGTGATAAAGGTATGCGACTTAGACCAAGTGGTAGCTGCACTAGTGTCCAAAGGCAACTGAGCCGCATAAGCTGAAGAAGCAGAAACAGCCCTAGTGGAATGTGCTTTCACACCATGTTCTAATGGTTGATTCACTGAAGAATATGTAAATTTTATGCAGTCAGTTAACCATTTTGAAAGAGTAACTTTGGATACTGGTAGCCCTTTCTTAGTGTCAGCATGAGAAACAAAGAGTTGTTCTGATTTCCTAAATTCCTTTTTTCTGTCCAAATAGAATCTCAATTGTCTGCGAACATCAAGTTTATGCAACATATACTCCAACTTGTTAGAATGGCTACTGAAGAAAGTTGGGAGTTCAATAGTTTGATTCAGGTTAGTACCGGAGCACACCTTTGGAAGGAAGGAAGGGTTATAGTCCTCAGTGACACTCTGTCGGGATGAAACACCAAATATGGGGGTTTGATAGATAGGGCCTGAAGTTCGGACACTCTACGTGCTGACGTAATGGCTATCAAGAAAATTGTTTTCCAAGAGAGAAATTTTAAATGGCAGGACGATGCAGGCTCAAAGGGAGGAAGAATAATCCATGACAGCACAAAATTCAGATTCCAGGGAGTAAAAGGTTGTCTTAACAGGCGGTCTAAGATGAATGGTACCGTTCAAGAAGGCCCTGCATAGTCTGTGAGACATTAGGTTAAAATCTTCAGATCCGAGGTGGAAATTCGAAATTGCAGCCAATTGAACTCTTATAGTGGCAGCTGCAGCACCTTCATGAAAAAGCTTAGTCAGAAATTCCAGAATACTAGCAAATGGGGCAACACAAGGGTCAATATTATTCTGGGAGGCCCATAAGGCAAATCGCTTCCATTTACCGGCATACAACTTTCTAGTGGAAGCTTTATGAGAAGATACAAGAATATGCTGTACCTCCTATGAAAAGTCATGTGACCTGGCTAAGTTGGGAATCTGAGCAGCCAAGCTGTCAATCTGAGGGAATGAAGAGAAGGATGAAGGGCCCCTGACTATTGTGTCAGTAGATAGTACAGTTTTGTACCTACCATAAATGTAGATGTCCGATAGGTATGCATCTGCAGTCATAACATATGGGTTGTCCTGCCTCAGGCAGCCCTTCGGTCGGCCCGGATTCCAAAGTCTGGGTCTGGCCTCGGCTGATGTCGCACTTCACCCGACGTCATAGCTTCTGGGGTATAAAGGCATCAGCCAATGCCATTTTCCTCAGTGTTTCTTGCCCCAGATGCCAGGTGCCCTCTAGGAAGGCTAAATTTATAAAGGTAGAAAATTCCAAACAGTAGAAATCAAAAAGTATATATACATATATACATACAAACAAATACACCATAATAGATTCCCCCAGCTAGCTAAGAGAGGGGTAAGTGCCTAGGAATACCACAGAGGGGAAGGAGGGTGGGTAATCCTGACTGCAGATGCATACCTATCGAACATCTACATTTATGGTAGGTACAAAACTGTACTATGTCCCTCAAGGATGCATCTGCAGTCATAACATATGGGTAGAATACCACAGCCAAACATGGAGGAGGAGGCACTAAGATAATGATGGTGTAGTTAAGATCCCTTGTAAAACTGCAGTTGCAAAACCTGCTCGGGATCTGGAGTAAAAAGGAAGATTGTAATGCTTGGCAAATGTATGCACGGAGCTCCAAGTAGCAGCTTCTAAAATGTCTTTGGTAGCCAAAGCTGTAGTGGTGGCTGTAGCTCTTGTGGAGTGAAGCCTGATATTTTCAGGAGTTGTCTTTCCATGAAATGATTAGCAGAATCGAATGCAATTTCCTATCCATTTTGAGATTGTCTGTTTTGAAATTGCTTTTCCTTGCACTCCTGTTGCATATGCTACCAGAAGCTGGTCAGTTTTCTGCTGGCCTTAGTTCTGTCCAGATAGTTTGTCTGTGCACATCCAAGGTGTGTAGTAGTTTTTCCCCTGTTCTGTGGGTTAGGGAAGAATGTAGGTAAATGAATAGCTTGGTTCAAGGATACCCTGGATACCACCTTTGGCATAAAAGTAGGATTGGTTCTCAGAGACACTCTATCCTGGTGAAAGATAAGGAAAGGCTGCACTGCCATTAATGCCTGTAACTCTGATACCCTTCTTGCTGAAGTGATTGCTAGCAGGAAGGCAGTTTTCCAAGATAAAAACTGTAAGTCTGCTGTTGCTGCTGGTTCAAAAGGGGGAAGTGTTAATTTTTCTAGCACAAAATTGAGATCCCATGCAGGCAGAGGTGGTTTCCTTGGAGGTTTTACATTTTTGATCCCTCTCAAAAAATTGTTTGAGGAGAGGATGAGAGAAGACAGGAGGATCCATGTTGTACTCTGCTGAAATTGCTGATGCATGAATCTTAATGGAAGAATAGGACAGGCCATTGTGGTACAGTTCTGCTAAGTATTCTAGGATGTGTGCTAGGTTTGCCAGTGTGACATTTGTTCCCTTTGCTGCACTCCAAATGAGGAATCTCTTCCATTTGGCTGAATATGTTTTCTTTGTGGAGGGTCTGCGTGCCTCCATGATAATGTCCTTAACCCTCTGAGATAAAACAGGTTGGTTTTGTTTTATGCAATTTTCCAAGCAGTTAGCTGCAGTGTTTTAAGTTTGGATGCAGGGTCTTGTAGTTGTTCTGCGTTAGAAGTAAAGGACATAGAGGTAGAGGCCATGAGTTCGTCCAAGACATGCTTCTCAGTAGCGGGTACCAATGCTGCCTTGGCCAGTCTGGAGCTATCAGAATTACCTTTGGCTGTTCCTCTCTGATCTTCAGTAGAACTTTGCACATCAATGGGAGAGGTGGAAAGGCATAAACTGTCAGGGCCTTCCAGCTGAAAGAAAGGGAGTCCACCCTCCAGGCTTGTGAGTGGTATACTCTTGAGCAGAATTTCTTGAGTTGGTGGTTGAGTGGGGAGGCGAACAGGTCTATATCTCTGGCATTCCCCATTTCTTTGTTATGGTTCTGAAGATGTCTGGATGCAGCATCCATTCGTGAGCATCCGTGGTAGTTCTGCTTAAGCTGTCTGCTAGTGAATTCTCTTTTCAGGTACAAATCTGGCCTGCAGTTGGATGTTGAGATTCAACCTAAGTTCCACAGGTCCATTGCCATCAGGCATAGAGGGTATGAATGTGTGCCTCCCTGTTTGTTGATGTACCACATGACTGTGGTATTGTCCGTCCTTATCAGCAGGTGTCCTTGCTGGAGGAATGATTTGAATGCCTCGATTGCATGCTTCACTGCCAGCATCTCTTTTAGATTTATGTGTAGATTCAGCTGGTCTTGGGACCATAGGGCTTGGATACACTTGTCTTCCATGTGTGCCCCCCAGCCTAGGTCTGAGGCATCCGTGGTGATGGTCTGCCTTGGATGTGGTTTGTGGAAAGTCAATCCTTTGTTGATCTGGCAGGCCTGAGCCCACCACAGGAATTCTTTTTTCAGGCATGGAATGATTGGTATCAGGGCTTCTAGACTGTGTCTGTGTTGAGACCATACATTCCTTAGGTACCATTGTAATTTTCTCATATGCAGCCTGGCATGTGGTATCAAGATTATGCAGGATGCCATGTAACCCAGGGCCTGCAGGACTTTCCTTGCAGTAAGCTGAGTTTGTCTTGTTAATGCCATGAAGTAGGCTGGTAGTTGCTTTTGTGTTTCTTCTGTGAGAAAAGCCATCTGAGTTATTGTGTCCAGTTCTGCACCCAAAAATGTTATCCTTTGGGATGGCACTAGTCTTGACTTTTGTATGTTGACTGTGTATCCCAAGGCTTGCAGCAGTTGTATGACATAGGCCAAATCCTTTATTATTTTTGTCTTGTTGTCCGCTTGTATTAGGCAGTCGTCCAGGTATGGGTAGATTTGAATTCCCGGAAGCCTGCAATGTGCAATTACTGATGCCAGGCATTTCGTGAATACTCTGGCAATGCTGAGAATTGATAATGCTCTGATCCTGCAAGAAATCTGAGGTGTCTTCTGCAATCTGGTGCAGGTATGCCTCCTTGAGATCTAGAGTCACCAGCCAAGACTCCTTGCCCAACATGGGAAGAAGTTGCTGTAGGGTCAGCATCTTGAATTTTGGAACAATGAGATATGTGTTCAGTGAATAGGCCTCCATTGATTTTCTTTTCTTGGTACAAGGAATAGTCTGGAGTAAAATCCTTGGCCTTGTTCCATAGATGGCACCTTTTCTATTGCTCTCATCCTTAGTAAGCTGATGATTTGTTTTAGAGCCTCTGATTTCTGGTTTGGTGGAAGGTTTGGCATTCCTCTCTTTTTTGGTAGAGTGTGGAAGTGAAACCTGTAGCCCTTGTCTATTGTTTGCAAAGTCCATTTGTCTCCCGTAAAGCAATGCCAGTTTTTTTAAAATAAAGCTCAGTTGTTCCCTGGTAGGCGGAATCAGAGCCAGGTCACTGTGTCTGTCCAGTGGAAGTGGTTGCAGTCGCGGCTGTGGCGGCACTTCTCTGGTTGACATGTTGCCACTGATGACCCCTGTAGGCACCCCTTGATTGACCTCTGCCTCTTGGGCGTCTATTTCTGCCTCTCTGTGCTCTGGAGATGTCTGGAAAGGACCTGCAGAAAATCCTTGACTGTTTGGACAGATTTTGCTTTTTCTTCCACCTTCTTTAGAACCTCCTGTGCAGGGGAGCCAAATAAACTTTGTTTCTCCATAGGGGCATCTAGGAGTTTAGACTTAACATGGTCTGGCAAGGATTGTTCTTTTAGCCAGGCATGCCTTCGAATCACTGCTCCAGTCATAGCTGATCTAAATGAAGCCTCCAGTGCATCACAGCCACATTTTAAGAAATGATTACTGACCTGCTGAGAGTTGTGTACCAAATCCTGAAGGGACTTACGGTCTAAAGGTTCAGGAGAGGACAGTTTTTATTCAGCTGATCTAACAAAATTCCTGGTACTGTATCATGTGAAATTGACAGTTTAAAGCCCTGGCAGAAAGAGTAGCTGATGTATAAACCTCTCTAATGCTCTTGATTCTCTTTCAGAGGGTAGGGGGATTTTGCCAGAGGCAGCTGCAACACCTTTAGGGCCCTGAGAAATGGTTTCTGGGTCTGCAGCATGGACCTTATACAAGTGGAAGTGAGAATCCGGGACCCTGTAGTATCTGTCAGGTTTGGCAGGGGCCGGGGGAAGAGAATCTGGGGCAGTACTGGCATCATTGTATGCATCATCAACAACTGATAGTACAGGTGGTATGGCTAAAGGCCTATGCTGTGGTAAGTGTAAAAAAAGTCCTTAGCCTTTTCCTAGAATCAGAAAAATCCTGACCCTGCCACTGGAAATGTTCCCTCATTGAGTGTAGAGTTTCCCCAAATGAAAATTCTTCTGGAGGGGAGGCAGAAGGAATGGAGTCTTCTGCATCAGAATCCTCATAAGGTGAGTATGGTCCTTCATGATGGTCAGATAAATCTGAACCATCCGAGGAATAGTCAGAGGAGAGAGGTTCAGGGGGTTCAGTCCTAGGCCTCTTTTCAGGAGGGGGTTGTGAGGCCCTGTCTGGGTGAGGTTGGGATCCCCTTATCAGAGAAATAAGGTCCTCAGCAAGGCTGAGAATCTGAGAACTTGAGGTAGGTCTGTGAGAGGGAGCTTTTGTAGGTAAGGCCTTGGAAAGTTTAGCTGCTTTAGCCCTGGAGAAGGCCTTGATAGACATAGAAGCAGGGGTCTAGCTGCCCCGTGCAGGAGTAGAGCTGTCCAACGGAATGGTGTTGGACAAATCTTGTGTGCCTGCTTCTTCAGAAGGAATTTCACTCAGCCGGGGCCGAGAACCAAGGTCTCGGTTTCAGCGAAACCGAGACACTCATTGACAACCTAACCGTGGTTTCAGCGTGTCGGTCCTTTTCTTAGCTAAATAAGTAGTCGGAGTCTCCGATGGCATTTCATATGCAAAAGCGGAGCCAAAAAACTCTTCAGCAAACTCCAACCGACGTCTAAGTGTCCATCGGTTGAAGGAAGCACAGGCTAAACAAGCTGATACTGGTCTGGGCCTAAGCAAGGAAGGCAGTAAAAGTGGAAATCCTTATGAGGTATTTGTTTCCCACAAGTTAAACAATTATTTACTTTGTCTGACATCGGCTGAGGCAAGAAAGAGTCCCCAATGGGGTACTTAGCTTTTAGAAGTCTTGATAGCTGAAATCTCTGGATCTGACCGACCGGCACTTGCAACAGCTTCTGCTTGGCAATCACAAGGCAAGAAAGACTGGGGAAAATGGTGTCGGCTGATGCCTTTATACCCCAGAAGCTAAAGTGCGACATCAGCCAAGGCCAGACCCAGACTTTGGAAGGGCTGCCTGAGGCAGGACAACCCATATGTTATGACTGCAGATGCATCCTTGAAGGACATCTGGAACTGGGTCCTGAATCCAAGGTTCCTCCAGTTGATAAGAGTCGAAGGAAGGAAACCAAATCTGCCGAAGCCAAAACGGGGCTATTAAAATTACAGTCCTCCCCAGGGCTTTGGCTTTCTGTAAGAATTTCGGAATTAGGGGAATTGACGGAAAGGCATATAGATGTCCGGGGAGCCAATCGTATACTAGTGAGTCCCTTGGGCTGTCCCCTGGTGGGGGATTCATGGCAAAGTAGCTTCTGCATTTGGCATTCATAGGGGATGCAAACAGGTCATAGCAAGTCTGGCCCCATCTGCGAAAAATCACCTCCGCAATCTCGTCTTTGAAGGACCACTCGTGCGGCATCAGAATGTCTCTGCTCAGTTTGTCCGCGATCACGTTGGATTTCCCCGAGATGTGTGTTGCTATCAGAAAGTGCCCGGTGGATACAGCCCACTGCCAAATTCTCAAGGCCTCTCAACATAAGGGGTAAGACTTGGTTCACCCTTGTTTGTTGATACACCAGACCACAGACATGTTGTCGGTCTGGAATGCAATCGTCCCCAGAGGTAGAGAGTCGTGGAAGTACTGCAACGCCAAAAGCACCGCTCTCAACTCCAGGACACTGATGTGCAACTGTGACACTGTCTCTGACCAGGTGCCTTGGGCTGTTCTTCCCTGAAAAAGTACCCCCCACCCTATCAGCGAAGCATCGTGGTCACCGTGGCTGATGGCAGGGGAAGAACAAATGGACAACCTACTGTTATCTGGTGGCTGGTCAACCACCAAAGAAGATCCTTTCTGCAAGAATCTGTAATCATTATCAACAATGACATCAGAAGTTATTGGTAAGACCACTGGGTGAAAAGCAACCATTGAAGTATTCTCGTGTGCATATACCCAGGAGGAACTGCCATGAACGTAGCTGTCATGGTACCTAGTAGTTTCAACACATGAGAGACTGACACTTTTTTTCTCATCAGAATGTCTGATACCTGGTTTCGAAGAGTGACTATTCTGTCTAGTGGCAATTTTACCATGGCGGTGGTGGTGTCTAAGTCTGCTCCGATAAAGGAGATATGCTGCAATGGTGACAATGCAGACTTGCCGAAATTTATAGTTATCCTAACTGAGAGCACAGATTGTGAGTGTGAGCCATGGGTAGAATTAGTTGATGCCTGGAGGTGGCGGTAAGGAGCCAGTCATTCAGATACGGAAACACTCGGAATCCTAGACACCTCAGGTGAGCCGTAACCACTGCCATGCATTTGGTAAACACTCTGGGGGCCAAATGGCAGTGCTCGGAACTGGTAGCGACTGGCTCTCAGCCGGAAACGTAAGTGATCTCTGGAAGGTCTGGCCATTTTGATATGATAGTACGCATCCTTGAGATCTATAGAGCACATCCAACTGCCCATTCCTAGAACGGAAGAATCGACTGAAGCATGACCATCAGGAGCGTCTCCTTCTTTACGAAGGTGTTGAGCCTGCTGAGGTCCAAGATGGGCCTCCACTCCTCTCTTTTCTTTGGAACTAAAAAGAATCTGGAGGAAGTTCCAGATCCTATTTGGTCTGCTGAGACTGGCTGGATGACTCTCTTTTCCTGCAGCCTTTGAATTTCTATGGCTGCTTGATCCATGAGACTGGGTGGAACGTCTGGGATTTTCCTTCGAACAGGTGGGGGTTCTGAGAAGGGGATGATGTAACCTCTGGTAACAATGCTTTGTACCCAAGAATCCTTTGTAATTTCTAGCCAGGCGTCTGGATACAAAGACAAGCGACCCCTGACTGCCTCCAGAGTAGGACAGTCTGGCCTCTTTTCAGGAGCGCCGGTAGGGCTTGACAAAGAACTGATCCCTGTCTCCCTGGTTTTGTGGACCCCCTCTGCCGCTGGGGCGGCATTTTCCACTATTACCCCCTCCTCTGCTCCTGGACGGGGGTTCAATACGTGTGTTCTGAAAAGCACCTTGGGGCTTCCAGAACCACATTTTTCCACCCTTTTGCTCTTTGGGGTACGGTCTAATAGGGGTGGAAAAACAGACTCCTATGGCAGACAGAGTCTTTCCATCTTGCTCACACCTAGTGAGGGTCTCCTTGACTTTAGGCCCAAAAAGGGACAAGCCATCAAATAGGGTATTAACGAAGGAAGACTTTAAGGCTTTTGTAAAGGAGAATAAGCACATCCAGGAATGTCTACGAAGAACTACAGCTGAACCCGCTGCCTGACTCGAACCATCAGCTGCGTAAGAAATGAGCCACATGGACGAGTTAACTATGGAATTAAGGGTATTAAGCTGGGCTGTCATCTTCTCAGAGACACCACCATCTGTACAACCCTGCAGAGTACCTCCAAGCTCTTTTAGGAGATCTCTTTTAAGACGGGTAAAATGTGTCAAGTAGTTGAGCGCTCGCACAGCAAAAGTAGCAGAACTAAAGATGCGTTTCTCATACCTGTCCATAGTCCTGAAATCTCTATTAGGAGGATGGACAGTAGAAGAGGTTTCAGACATCTCTTTCTTGGTGGCTGCCACCACCACCATGGCATCAGCCGGCACTCCCTTGGTGAAGAACATTTTATCTTGGGAGGACATAATAAATTTGTTGGGCCACCAAGGGACAGGTTCCATAGTATCAGGGGACTCCACGCCCTTCAAGCATCCAATTCCATTAGTTCATCGAAGGGCGGAGTCACCCAGGAGGTGGAGGGTTGAGTCCCAAAGACCTTCAGGAGCACAGGCTCATCATCAGTAGGGCTAACGGATTGCCAGTCACCCCTTTGTTTAAAAATATCAGCAAAGGAGATATCCTCCGAGGGGTACCGTGGGGACCCTTCTGACTCCTCTAAATCGGTGTCTGATGTAATAGACTCTTGCAGGGAGTCCAAATGCCTCCTCTTGAAATGTTTCTTCCTGGGAACCTCATCAGTGGGGGCTTCCGGTGAAGTCTCAGTAGAACACGAGTCACCCAACGAGGCTACCTAAGGCTCTGGGTCTCGACGCTTTACAGGGACCTGTGATGTAGAGGCAGAAAGTGGCATTTTAGGGGAGAAGGAGGAAGGCCCTGATGACGTGCGAGTCTTGGAAGACATACATTTTCTCATAGCATCGAAGGCTCCACTGCTGTGACCTGAGGAAGCAGCTGGTTCCGAAGAAGACGGCAACTCCCCTGGTGCTGACACAGTGGGCTCCAACCTAGAGGAAGGAGCCGAGCTCATTCGCGCCAAAGCTCCGAGAGGAAGGGTCGGAAGTGACACATTCGTTCGACCCCCCCCCAGAGCTGACCAGAGAGTGTCGGCTCCCAGACTCCTCAAATGGCATTGAACTAGTCTGGGTTGACGGAGCCGATAGCACTGGAACAAGCCTCGGCTCCTAAGGATCCACAATCATCAGTTCCCCCTCCCCTGGCTCCGAAGGCCTGGCTCAGCTCAGAGGAGGAGTAGTCACAGCAGGTACAATGGACTTCAGCTTTGAAACCGGTTGGGTCAAAGCTGATAATTTGTCCAATGCCAGGGTCTCGAGAAGCCTCTGCACCACTCGGTCCACATCGGAGAGGGTTCTCAAAGAGCAAGTCAAAGGTATTGAAGAGGCCACCGATTGCAAGATGGGTGACCTTAAGTTTTCAGAGACCGGCTCCAATACCGGGGACTGGCTCCGAAACACTGGCTCGGTGCATGGCTCTGAAGACTGCAGAGCCGGCAACCGCACCTTAACAGCAATGCTTGGAGCGGATAACTTAGGCTCCGACAAAATTTTAGAGGACTTCGACCCCTTCGATGACCACCAGTTTTCTCCTGTGCTCCAGTAACACCCTGCTGCTAAAAAGAGTGGCAAATGGAGCAATCCTCCTGGAGATGCACTGGCCCCAAACAAACACAATTAACATGCAAGTCAGTTACTGACATTTTCTGCCCGCACTTAGGGCATTTTTTAAAACCGGACTTTTGTTTCTCTCTCTGATCAGCCATATCAACAACAAAAAAACTATATGCACCAATCAGATAGCAAATCTAGATAAAGTTATGTAAACCACACTAGAAAGGTAACCGCTAATAACAGCACATACACAGTAAGCTCTACAGAAATCTACAGAACTAGCAAATTTATATAGATATATATATATATATATATATATATATATACACTGCAATTTACCTAACTTCTAAAGTATCTATTATCAAAAGTTATACTAGGATAGGGAAAAACACTGTTTAGCAACAACAAAAGCACGGCCAACAGGTTTAAGAGCAGCCACTCTTAAAAGACGAAATTCTCGTCAGAAAAAAGGCAAGGATACAGCCTAAACTCAAACTAAGGCTAAATAGCACAAAAAACACTCTATTTAGAGAAAAATGCAAACATTTTTATAGCAAGATTATAAGAAAACAAGAAATACTGGCCCGAACCTTCTCTCGACCTCCGATCTGTTGCAGTGGCAAACTAGATCTGAGGTGAGACAGAGAGGATCATGGGATAGGGACTTGGCCTCGAGCTACTCTAAGACCTTGATCTTGAGCTTGTGAAAGCGGCCGACTCAGAGCCGATGGATCGGCTCTGAACCCATGTGTAAGAATTAACGGCGAGATTGAACAACTTCACATCCTACATTAAGTGACTCAACAGTACAAGTGTCTTGCAAGTTTTGTCCCCCCTCCCCAACCAAGGGTCATGACGCTTGCTTGCTCGAAACAAAAGAGATCTATTCCTCGAAGGAAAAAGAGAAGGCATTGATCTACACAAATACATTTACAAACAGGAAACACCAGCATAGCAGAATTCAGCAAAACTTACTTTGCCAAAGTCAGCTGTGTGCTGTGAGGAAGACAAAGAAGAAAGGAATGAATTTTTAATGACAACTTTGTACATAAACTACCAAAGGTGATAAGTCCTCAGAATTGGGGGGAAGAGAGAAGGGTAAAATTCCTCACAATGGAGGAAGGGGGTATCCACTATATTTAAACAAATTTCAGTTTACCAGTTTTTGATGGAAGAAATTCAGCACACTGAACTGCACAATAAAACTAAATGTCAAGCAAGAACTCACTCACCATACTACTTACTAATCACTATAAAGGCCCACTGCAATGACCAAATTCAAGCATGTTTCTTGCAGTATGAGAGACCACAAGCTATTAGAATGAAAATGAAAACTGTAATAGAATCTTTTTTTTTTTAACATGGGGAATGCACTTGCCATAGTGAGGTGTGATCCTCCTATACTTTTTAAAACAAGAGCCAAAGTTGATAAACTTCACGATAAACAGCAAAACTACACTTTTTAGTCTAGAGAGATGGAAATATCACACTGTTCTATCCAACAGTTTCCCCATAAGAATATATCTGTTTTGCCCTCTCATATGGTTCTTTTAGCTTCAACATATAGGGCTCACCCATTTCTGTGCTAGGAAAGCATATGCAGACATCAATAGTACCCAGTTTTTGATTTCCACTCATGGACTAAATACCACCTACAAACAAGAAAAAAAAAAAAAACACAAATGCCAACAATAAACGTGGAAGAACTTGGAAATTTTACTTGCACTATAATCTTGCAAAACAACAAGACCCACAACAAATCAAGATGTTAAAGGTAACTGAGGGTGAGCTGGGCATATAAAGTAGACTTGCAAATAAAAAACTGTTGTGTACACTGGCAAATTCCTTCAGGGTATAGCCTCAAGCATGCCTCAGAATAACACCAAAATTGAGATGGCAAAGCAAACTGACCTAAGGAAGGGAACTGTGACACAATGCATTCTGAAAAAGAGTCCTATTCATGGACTGGAGATCCCAACTATAAAGAACAGAGATAACCTTGTGTCAGCTACACAAATGTTATCTGAAGAAATATTCCTAAATTAGGCACTATAAACAACCACTTATCTAGTGGAATGACCATTAAAAGCAGCAACCAAGAAACTCCTGGCTTCCTAAGAAACAGTACTATACATATAGGGAGAAAACATGATTAGCTACCAGAGAAGTCTTCCTGCCCACAAGCAAAGGGAACAAACAGCAGGTGTCTTATTTCTACACCCACAGACCCTTCTGAGATACGCGCACAATGCCTTGCCTAATGCTTTTAGCCTTTTGGAAGAAGAGTAGAAAGTAAAAAGAATGACTCAGGGTTATCTCCAAAATAACTTTAGGTTGGGAGCATGGGGGTTGCCTGTTGAATACAGCTCAGAAACTTTCCAGGCAATGGAGACAGCTTCAAGACGATTCATTTTCCAGGATTTAAAACTGAGGTCAGCTGAACCGGTAGGTTCAAATTAATGCCATGAAACCACATGAGTAAAGGTCCCTCAGTGGAAACAGACTTCTGACGGAGAGGCATAAGGTGAAGAAATTCCATCAAGAATGCCTTAACACAGCAGTGTAGCACTACAGTCCATCCCGCCTCTATGTCATGAAAAGCCAAAGAGATCAAGTACAGAATAATACTCAAGTGAAAGACATTTAAAATAAGAAAAGCGGAACAATGTGGCTACTAACTAAAGGTGGAAAATAAGCTTTACAGAAGGTTTTCTTGCTGTGTCAAGCAACAGTATGTCTCCCAGCTTCCACAATGTGCTATGTTACAGCAGTGATGGGGGAAGCTCACCCTCACCTTGTGAGACAGACAAGCTGCAGTTAATCTTTCCTTCCTCTAATGGCTAGTGAGCTGGCCAAGACCCCTACATGAACATGAGTTGAGACACTCACAGGTTAATTCCCTGTTCCCTGCTTGTAGCAGTGGCATCACACATTTCATGTGATGCTTAAACCTTCTGAAGTCCACAACTGGCTGGTACCTTCTCTACAGCATTACTGCCTGTAAGTTGCCCATTTAAAAATGGACATCATATGATACTAGCGACTGCAGTGCTACTGTATATTATTCCTTTTTTGTGTAAGAGCATCTGGTAAATCATGATGACTGGCTGAAAACTAACGAACTAAATGCAAACCAGTGCTCATTTTAAATGTCCATCTATCAAATTCAGCAGGCTGTTATCCAAAAGCCTACATTAAGTGACTCGGCAGTATAGGCATGCTGTAAATTTTCACAGTATGCTATCACCTATCCAAATCTGGGGAATAAGAAAATAGCTTTAATAAACTGCTATCCCTATCTCCCTGAAGTACCCTCTCTTCACAGCTCCCTTATCTAGAGGCATTGTATTTGTGTGACCACTTTCTCCGTCATCATCCTATCACAGATGGAGGAAGAGGTCAAAGAGGAGTAGTGATCAGTTTGAATACTTGACTTTTGAGGAAAATGGCTTGGACCAGCTCATCTTGGGCGATGGTAGTTCAAACTGGGGAGAAACTACCTCTTGCCAGAAGTCCTAAACAAGAGTCAACTTAGGTCAACTTAGGTCAATTGGTGCCCTAGGCATAAGGGCTCCACGGCACTCCCCCCATGACACCACCCAGTGCCCCCATCCTGGTCTACCTACACCAGATAAATACTGGAAAAGTGCCCTAGGTGGCCGCCTAGTTGGCCTATGCCTAAGGCTGGCTATGGTCCTAAAACAAAAAAGGTGATAAGGTTGGCAACAGTCCCTTTTAGGGGATCTTGCAAAGAAGGGCAGTGTGCCTACAACTTGGCAGATTTCTGTCACTGCCAATTTGACTTTCTTATGTGGAAGCTGGAGGTTAGCATGCACCGTACACATCCTCTCTCCTCTCAATTCTCTTAAAGGATACTTTCTGAACTTTTTTGAACCATTTCCTTTTGGACAAATAAGAAATAACCAGATCATGCTAAGAAGACACATGACATATAATATCACATCAAAGCTATTACACGACATATGGAATCAACTCTTAACAGTCAAATGCAAAAGCTTCTATGTGGCCATTTAGTCTGACTAAGGCAACGACTACATGTTTTATCTAGTTCACTTAAGCAACTGAAAATGGGCAATACAAAAAAGGCAATTAAGGTAAAGTATAAATGTGCAAGGTACTTACCATAACACATGATCTTTGGCAAGTGGTTACTATAACAGTAAGTCATAACATCTGTGTTTATGCATCTTCATTTTATTTTGTCCTAGGTGAACAGACAATTTTTGCTGACTAGTTACTTTGACTGGTTAAGGTAATGGTAAATAACCATGTCTATGTTCACTGCCCTTCAGTTTACTGTGTACTGGTTAGAATTTTCAAGCTGTTCATACTTCCCTGACAGAAATATGTTATCTGCTCTCTTCATTTATTTCTGCACGAAAACCTCAGGAAAAATTTTGACTGTGACCGACAAATGCCCAGTACGGAGCCAAAGAAAGACAATGGGTATCCATATATATTTTTTCGAACTGCCAATATATATGTTATATATATAAATGTTTTAAGTACTATCACAACTGCAACAACAAAACATCTAGGCTTTAACTGTAGCTCAAAATCACTCCTTCCAAATGCATTTTGTACTACAATCACAAAGGTGCTCAAGCAGATAAAAGTAGCACTTTTACGAACTTGCAAAGTCAAATTCCATTCTGATACTGAAATTCTCCAGTAAAGGCTGGACAAAAAAAATATTTGGCACATTAACCACAGGCTAAACTCAACATCAAGAAATGCAGCATGCTTTCCTTTGATAAAGTTAGCATCACTACTCTTTACCATATAATAAAATTCCATTTAAATCTGGCACAGTCATCAGGGACTTGGCTATGTACGTTGACAGCAAACTCTTTTGAGCACAATGTCTCTGTCGTGGTTAGAAAGTCTTTCTACCTTGCACAACATCCATCATTGCATTTCCACAAGGTCCAAAGTATTTATTTAGTCCAACTTAATACATCATATCACGGGCCCATCGTGGAATATAATGCACTGTTTGGCATGTATCTCGCGAGGCATCTGAACTAGCTTTGACAGACCTCAACTTTTCCTCAACAAAAACATATCAAGTCTCATTAACCTTAGCTACTCTGTTGCCTATAAAACATGTCCCTCTACTTATGGACTCCTGAGAGGCTTTACCTACTTTAGCCTTCCTTATTATGAATGACTGGCCCAGCACTCTTTGAACTTCTTCACCTAAGCACAGCCAGCTGTAAAGCAAACACCTGCTCAACAGACCTAAACCTATATTATCACATCAACATCACTGGACAGGTTGACAGATACCTAACAAAACACATTCCTAGGTTTCTGGAATATGCTACCTTACCTATCAAGCAGAGTAATTCTCTACCAGTCATTAACACCAATCAGGATGATGGATGGTTGATCACAAATTGTTGACGGGGTTGCTGACTATGATGATGAATGCATACAACCAATGGTGTCTGAAATGTTCTGTCATCATCACAGGATAACTATCATTCTGCAAGCTGTCTTCACTTTTAAGTCATGTATTTACCCTCTGTGCCCTTTTGCCAATGTCTTCTGATAACCTGGGAAATTCTGAAAATGTTTGCCTTTCAATGGCTGCAGCATACACTCATATTTTTTACTTAATCCTTTAATTTCTTGTTTAACTTTCACTAGTAGCGCATTCTCATAAAAATTTCATTTTAAACCCCCCCCCCCCAACCATTTCTTTCAATTTAGTTACAGCTACAGTCTCTAATCAGTTGGGTTGTACATTGTTTTATCTTCTGCATTAATGGATTTCGCTCTTGCATTAAAATTCCACTAACATATACATATAACATTAAATATTACTTTCTAATAAACCATAATATGATACTGCTTGCAGTTTCTCAGTTTCTGCAGTCTTCTGTTTAGTCTCTTCCCACAACAGGAGCATTTTCAATCTATACTCCTAAATAGTCCATCTTATCAAGTCCCCATAAATATGGGTATTGCTGAACTAATTCATGTGTGGGTACCTAATTTATGGATATAGCTTTGTTTTATCTTCATTAATGCTGTATCCAAAAAAGGCTTGGAAATGGTCTAAAAATGTTCCACAACACTGAGATCTCCTTTTCTGGATTTATCAGGTGCAAAACAGTCATTTGCAAATAAAGCTAACTTTTCTTGATTACCACAGCAATTATATCCTTGAGTTTCTGAGTCCCTTATTTTCTTTAAAAATGGCTCTAAATATAGTTCCTCTTTTCAAATACAATTTACTAAAACGGAACCCACCTACTTTAATTCTTGCCTCTGTTCTTTCACATATTCTCCTAATTAACTTTATTACTCTATCAGTGAATGGCAAAACTTCTATTGCCCTACTCATATAATCCCATTTTATTCTATCAAAAGTTTTCTCTGCATCAAGACCCAACAACATCAGTGGCACTTTCTTACATTCTGCTTCCATCTGGATCATCATTGTTCTATTAATGCTGTCAAGTCTTTGCCTCCCACCCCGCAAAAGCGTACTGATTCATATCTATCAATTTTAGCAACACCTTCAACATTACTTTAACTAGTATAAACATAAACACTAGATAATCATGGTTTAAAACAGAAATGGGTCTATATGAAACTGGGCCTCATGGATCTTTCCATCTTTAGACAGTACAGCTGCTACAACTTTCTTCCAAGGTGTTGGTGCTTCCCCTCCTTTTAAAATGCTGTTTAGTAAAATCTTTCAGAACCTCATTCACTTTCTTTCCTCCTAACTTCCAAAGGACTACCATCTGTTCCTTAAGCCTTTCCTAAAAATTGATTATACATCACCAATTTTTTCTTATCTCCTCCAGTCTCAACTGTTAGTTGTTGAGCCTCATCTACCTCTAACCATGGCATAATTAAGTTTTCCATAAATATTTCCACGTGTGTCTGCTTTATTCAAATTTTCATAGAATTTCTGAAATATCTCTAATACCAATACAGGATCATTGATGATTGCTCTTGTTATAATCTGCCTAAGTTCAACAACAATTCTTTTTACTTTCTGTTGCCTAATTTGCTGTGATAAAAGATTTTGTGCTCTGGCGTGATTATCAAAAATAGTTGATTAATGGTAATCTTTTTAAAACTCATGCATATTACCCAGATACTCCCTTATCTTTAGGACTCTATTTTTGCCTCTTCTTATTCAGGGATTCCCCTTATTCTGCAATAGTTTAACCTTTGTCAGCCTCCCTACCTAATTCCTATTACTTCTTAACCATATCCCCTTCTATTCCATTTTTACCCTATTTAAACTCCATTTTCACTTTATCCCACTCACTAACTATAACTTCTGAAGATATTTTTAACTTCCCTAATAACTCAAAAAATTTCCACTATCCATTCCTTAAATTTCTCCCTTTTTAACAGGTAGGTGGGAAAGTGCCAGTCTCTCATTTTTACTTCATTACCCTGCATTTTTAGCTTGCTTTTAATCAGTGCATTATCTAAAACAGTTACTGGATGTGTGTTGAAGTTGTTAATTAAATGCACATGTCACTCTGAAATATATTTTTTATCTAGTATAACCCAATTATTGTACCTTGGTTAATAATATGTAAATTCTGTCAGAGTTCCTGCAACTAAATTCACATCTTCAATACCAAATATTTTCATGAATATCTTCAGAAATTTACCTTCTATTGTTATATTTCCCTTCCAGGTCCCTGTGACACATCCTTACCTTTGTAAATAAAGTTCCAGTACTCATCTATAAGCAACATTCTCCACTGGAAGTGGATTACTTCACTCAAATTTTTCTTAATCTCTATAACAGCAGTTTTTGGCAGAATATAAATATGTGCCATCATAATCCTCCATCCTTGCCAGCAGCCCCTTACTACCACAAATTTAACATTGCCTTTTCTCCTCTTCTATCACAAGTGGATCCCCTCTAGCGATTACCAGAATTACTCCCCTTTTTCCTTTGTCCCGGACATTCTGCTGAATATCCATCCTGAAATCCTTTCTTTGCCAATTTCACATGTTCATCTCTTTCTAAATGTGCTTCCTGCAGCACGGCTACTTACACTCTGCACTTAACATAATTTGATACAGTTTCCCCTTTGTCTTCACCTGTTAGCCCATTTTGGTCCTAAGATAATATGGACAGTGCAGCCATTATAATAAAAAGATGTTTTTTCTCACCCATTACAAATGTCAGTTTTTTTAATGCATATTTCTGACACATATTACATGCATAAACTAATGCCTGTTTGGCTGATCTTTTAAACATTTGTTTCTTCTCATCTCCATTTGAACCTATGTCACGTCACATTTTTCAAAAGTAACTGTTTTAACACATTACAGCCGAGTGCACCTCCAGGCGTTTCTTAAGTTACTTCCTACTCACACCTCTCGGTATCAAATAAAAATTCCATTCCAAAACCAAGCTACATACAAGGTATCAGAGGACTTCATCATATAGTATGCATGATGGCAAAGCAACTGTATTGATATTTGACCTCTGTTAAATGCAGCTAAAGAGATACTGAATATTATTTGTATACTGTTTAATTGTATTGTAATAATTTTCATATTTCTCTAAATATCTCAACATTCAGGTAACAAAGACATAATTGTATATCCTCATATTAAAGCTTACATCTGTATGAAGAAAATCCTGCTGGCGGTATGTGCCTTGCTTGAATGGGTACGGAGATATCATAAGCTGTTTATACATTAAAAACTAACATTCACAACCTTTATTTTAGCTTATACAATCCAGTTTAAATCATCAAATTGAATGAATGTCACTAATGTAAAGATTAAGATATTCTGAATAGCTTGCCATTTACAGTTTTCTTGTAACACCTATGATTCCAGTGATATGAATATTTGTTTGAACGGTAAGGTGATAACTTCATTGTTTAAAGGCTCAAGCCACACCCACTGTTAGTTAAAGGTAAACACTCATAAGAGCTGCAGTGGAGTGAATGAGTTAATGAAAACCCTCATACAAAAAATTAAATACATTTCAAAATATCCCCATCCACTATTAACTTAGAACAAACACACAAAACTATGTACATCTTCAAAAATGAAGTTTAACCCTCCAGAAAAGAGCAATTGCCACAAATCAACAGCTGCACTTATAGGCATTACCTAACCTAAAATTAAAGTTACCCATGCTAAAGTGCAAGTTACAGACTGTGTTCCTCCTAACATGGATTGCTGCCTGTTCAATTCTTATCTCTATTCCCCTCCCAGATGTGAAAAACATCTTGCATGCTTTCAGAAAACATTAACTTTTAGCCCTAAGAAAAAGACTGAAGTGAACATTATTCTACTAAATGCATTAAAATACTAAGGCTGCTAAAGAGGATGCTATATCTTATTTACGTCCTATAATGTCAAGCTTATTCATCGCTGAACTGCTTACCA